>NC_060282.1:69167059-69467059 GCF_021613505.1 Equus quagga | reverse complement strand
CAAAGGTCCCAGAAAACACATACATAATATGGGGAAACAGCTTGGGTCACAGGGTTCAAACACAATGGAGGGAACCTTGACAGCGAGGATGGTGCAGCTGCAGCAAGAAATTGGCACTCCCTGAGAACAAGGCATTTAGAGTCGACACACATGTAAAACTCAGGACTTCGCAGGTGAGGGTTAACGGGGGCAGCCAGTTAAAGTAGAAGTAGGAGTGGAAGGAATGGCGGATGCCTCTTAGTGGATTCCTGGTACCAGAAGGTCTCCAGACTCCTTTGGAATTTGTCCTGTGTGCCTTGTACTGGATATTTATCTGTGTAAGTCTATTTCTCCAGCTCAATCATACAGTATTAAAGGACAAGAATCATGTGTTTTCTTGAGTTTCTGGAACAATCTAGCCCTGTCTAGACTTCTCCAGTCTCACTCCAGCCACTCTTGCTCTCTCTCTCCCTGCTCCAGCCTCCCTGTCCCTCTTCAGTTCCTCAAATCCAAGAGATTCTTCCATCTAAGGGCATTCACAACAGCTTCTCTGTCACCTGGACCCGTCTTCTCCCACCCAGACCCTCCTTCCCCTTTGCCAGCTAATAATTCTGCTTCCTCGAGGTCACAGTTTGAACATCACTGTCTGTGACATTTCTTGACCAAGTAGTGCACTCCTCTGTTACCTTGCATTTCTATTCCAGAACACTCAGTAATAGGCAATAAAACTAATAACTCACTTGCTGTGTGGCAGTCACTCTGCTAAGCAACATCATTTGGCTCTTTTTAAATCCTGGCAACAGCACTGAGGGGGAAGATATTTACAAATGGAGGAAACAGAGGCATGAGAATTTGAATAATTTTTCAGAATGAATGGTAAAGATCTGAATCCAGACACTCATCATAGGGCCTAAAACACGGTAAACTCTTGGGAAATAATCTGTTGATTATGATTAATGGTACGCAGTGAAAGTGGTGAGTGAACAAATGTGAACAAAGGATGTTCTCACCGGGGGCAACATCTAGGATCCCAACCATCTGTTCATTTTACTTTCCATGAAATAGAAAGAATGGAGATTAATTTTCTAGTTTAATTGGAAAAGGAATGGTGAGGTTTGTCAGGGGGTCTAGTAATTATCACCCATTTTCTTTTCAGGTTTTCAACTGATTCATGATCCTATTGCTTAGCCCTAATAAACCCACTGCCTAGAAAAGATTTTTGCCTTCAAACTCAGACTTGTTTCAGCTGGAAAGTCACCCCTGGCAGAGCCTTGAACTGAAGCTGCTGTGGATGCTCTGGTGCCTTTTCCCCTAGGGTAGTGGTTCTCAAAGTGTGGTCCCCAGACCAGCATCATCGGGCTCACTGGGGACTTGTTGGGAATGCTAATTCTCAGGCTCCACCCAGACCTACACAATCAGAAACTCTAGGGGTGGGGCCCAGCCATCTGTGGTTTGACAAGCCCTCCAGGGAACTCTGAGAATCACTGCCCTGGGAAATGAGGAAAGAACATTCCTCAGTCACTGGTCCTCAGTACACCTTGTTTTTGAATTCCATATATTTATCGCATGCTTTCCCTCCAGGCGTACCTACGCTGACACCTGTATTAATTGTATTACCACTTAGGAGTTATTTAAAATTTTTGAATTCTGGAGTCTGTGAATAGGCTGACTGAATTCTAAGATCGACTCTCCAATTTCCTCTTTGTCCCTTGATGAATAAATGAAAAGCAATAGAATATACTGGAGTATATGAGGAAGCCATTTAGTTTAAAACTAATTTGGCCTTTGTTTTTTCCAAAGGGCCTGACCTGGCTTATTGAACATACATTGCACACCTGCTTTAAGCATTTACCATGTCCCCAAGACAAGAATGATGCCTTTAAAGATAGGGATGTAGCTTCCCTCATATTGGCATTTCTTTAAGGATAAGCATCTCTTCCTGGAAACTAAGGATTAATTACCCACCTGCTGTGTTCACCTCGTGACCACTGACCTGCTGTGCCAGCGAAGCATCTCGTGACAGTAGTAAAAGAGATATTCCTGTCGTATGTGATGGATGATCTTTGTTCCAAGAAGGGGGTGCACCTCACTTCTTTGGGGTGCACTCTTCCTTGGGAGAAGGAAGCCCCCCAGGCAGAGTCCTCAGGACAGGCTCATAATAGACTCACCCCACTTTTGATTTATAGGTTGATTATGGATTATTTGCATCAACACCCTGCTTGCAGATGGAATTTTGGGCAACTTCTCCAGCCCTTTCCATCTAGGTGCCTGGTATTAATCATCTGTACCAGGTAGCATCTGCAGCAGGAGCACAACTGAGCTGCCTCAGTAGACCCAGCTAAGAAGACAGCAAAACGTGCACCGATTGTTCTCTCCCCATCATGAAAAGTCCTCCATAAAGAAGGCCTCTTTTCTCTCTGGTTGCATCCTCACCTGGGCGATGACCGCTTAGGAGACACCACCTGCGTGGAGAGCTGCTGCAGCCTATCCCCTGGGCTCCCTGCGCCTGCGGAGGCTTGTGCTCAAGCTGGGGCCCCTCCCTAGTCCTTCTCACCTCCTTGCTGAGGCCCGAGCCTCTGTAAGGCCAGCAGGTTCTGAGCACCATCTTCTCAAGTCCCCGAAGTGCAGGGCTACTTCTGTACAATCATTGCTTGCACCTGAAGTCGTCATAAGTGGAGGCTACCCAGTATGATAAAAACTCCACCACAAGCCTCTGCACAATTTTAAAAGCCCATCTGGCCTGAGATAAGCCTGCAGAAACTGTGACAACGGATACACCTGCTTACACACTGACGTCTCGAGTCCAAAGCCACAGAGCCCTTCCTCCACTGATAACCTTTCCTTCCCAAATTCCACTCTAGTCGTTATAGATCTCTGTGTTTCCGGCTCATGCACCATGTAGTGGGCTATCTGAAGGACCTAAAATGGAAACACACACTTTGTCTGATCTTGAGAGCTGAATAAGCTGAGAAATAAAACACGAAGTAAGACGTAAAACATATGATGACAAAGGCAAAGTTGGAGAATATAGCTTAGTCTAGCAGCCAGATGTACAGCTAACTGAAGCTAATTGCCAGGTTCTGGGGCAATGCTGAACTCAGGAGGAGGAAAGAGGGATGGGAGCTGACCGCACATCTCTGATCCAGCAGGATGAAGGGCAGAGCTGAGCCCAGCACATCCGGTTTATCCTTCCAGAAATGCATCCCCCTCAAAGCTGATACTTATTAGCAAGATGAGTCTTCTGCCTTCCAGGAGAGATAGAGGGAAGGGGCTAGGAGCTACAGTAACTGATCTTCTTCATGTGGAAGGAAACAGCCACACTGATCTTCTCTTATACAGAATAAGAAAACATTTTTCAAAATCTGTTTCCGGGACTTAACACAGGCTATTCTTGTGAGGTGGGGAGGACCTGTGTGTGCAAGCTCCCTAAGACCTATTTAAATATGCTTGAAAAAGTTCCATTCAGAATTTCAAGGCCAACCACTTTAAGAAATAGGAACTTTTTGAATCAAAATTCGTAGGACAGTTTGGTTTATAAAACTGCACAGAAGTCTGCAGATTAAAAAAAATGGTTTTCAAAGGGTCCAATTTTAGTGAGTGGGAGAAGTGGGTCAAGTGGAAACGTTCTATTTTCCTAATTGGAAAAGGAACAGTAATTAAGAGATTGATTCTGCTTCATGCCTTTCTCTCCCTGTTATAGCTGTGTTCTATAGCTTAGCAAAGGTACATGGACCATGAGCTAGTTTTTCTCCCTTGAAAAAGAGCAACTTCACTGAATATTTATGCCAAATACCTTGTTCTTCTTGGTTATCAAGTTTTTAAATGAGAAATGAGTGTTGCAAATTCACCAACTGTAACCAATCTGCCTTAAATATGTCCTACACTTGAAAGGAATGATTTCATGAGGGTTCTGCTTTATAGCATTCCAATTTTGTATAACTATGATAAACGCTCCTTAGTGTGAGCAATAAGAACACTAACAGCTTTCAAAATTCAATTTTTAAGCAGCCTGCTTTCTTACTATGATCAAAATTTCCAGTACTTCAGACATTGATTGAATTATAAAATTTTTTTACAAGCTTACTGATTCAAAATAATCTACAACGATTTGTTGCATATATGTATGTGCCTCTCACTCTGGAACGCCTTTTCAAAATGTCAATGATTTTCCCCAAACTTCCCCAAAACTGATGGGTGGAAAGATAGCCACATAAGGACATCTTTAAGCAAAGTACTAGCTTACAGGTGTAGTGTGATTCTAAAATCTGAAAGTTTTTAACTTGCTTTGAGGAATTGACGAAAGCATTTGAAATCTAAATACATCTAAGAATTTGTAAATTTGAAAGCTCCATACTTGAAGAAAAATTAAGTTCAATGAAATCAATGGAAAAATTACATCCTTCTTTTAATCAGTTATCTCTCTATGAGGAAGGAAGTGATTATCTAAATGGAATGCCTTAAGGTTAGCAAAGTTTCAACTGTTTTGACTTCTGATCTTTCGACCTCATTCTTGAAGGTGGGGCTGATTTGTGAGTTGTGAAAGTGGTCCATGGAGATGGTGATGTGTGCACAGCGTGGATTTGGGGCTTGGATGTGATGTTTAACACTGAGAGCACAGGGTGAAGAGAGGAAGCAGGACAGGAAGCCTCCGACCCTGAGCTAGCACCATGATCCAAGCATGAGTTCAGTGCCGAATGGTGAAGGATCCATCTACTATGAATTGCCAAACCTGGCAAGGTGCAGGTAGGGCCAAGCCTGAGTCCTCATAATCAGGCTTTGAAGAACATTTATTAAGGCAAAACTTGTGAATCTGTCTCCCTTAGCGAGTGTCTTTGATGTCCTCTCATCAGCATTATTTGGCAGAATTGACTTTGAGTGCTCATTTTCCTAGAAGGCATTTGAGGCGAGGTGTAGGTCTTGTAGGATGATTTTGTAAAGAAAGCTGTCATAATCGGGAAGTTGGTGTGGAGAGATGGGGACAATTTGGATACAGGAAAGTCCTATCCAGAGCTTCTGCATAATTTTCTTCCCTTAAACTCATCCTTCACTTCCCTACATACTTACTATAATGGGAGACTCAGTTCTTACAATTTGATGGTGAGTTTCAGTTAAAAGTCTCAGAAAATTTTTGAGCATGTGTTGGGTGCAATCACTGAATAAGATAAAATCCTTGCATTCAAGAAGCTGACTGAGAAAACCAACAATTATCATTGCAATAATAAAGATATGCAGAGACTGAGCAGGGCGATTTGGTCTGGACTGGGAATCGAACAAAGGCTTCCTGGAGGAAATGCTAGTTGAGTTGTGCCTGAATAAGGAGAAATCAGCCAGGAAGTGGAGTTGCAGGGGTAGGGGTTGGGGGGCAGGCAATGTTTCCAGTGGAGGGAGTAGAATGAATAAAGCCTCGGAGATGTGAAAAGAGAGATGAGAAACACAGTGGTATGTCCAGAGAGTTATAAGCAGTTGAAAGCATGACAGGGCAAAGCATGAGCACAGAGAGGTGGGAGTCAAGCCTGGTCATGGGGACATTGCAAGACATAAGAAGAGGCTTGTATTGGATGCTTAGGCAACGAGGGAGCCGTTGTAGGCTGTGGTGTGGAGAAGACGTCTTTAGAAAGTCATGTCTTTTAGAAAGAAGATGTCTTTAGAAAGAGTCACCCTGTGCTCTCAGTGTTAAACATCACATCCAAGCCCCAAATCCACACTGTGCACACATCACCATCTCCATGGACCACTTTCACAATTCACAAATCAGCCCCACCTTCAAGAACGAGGTCGAAAGATCAGAAGTCAAAACAGTTGAAACTTTGCTAACCTTAAGGCATTCCATTTAGATAATCACTTCCTTCCTCAAGGAGACTTTCTAAAGTGTGTGCAAGAAGCATTTGAGGCAGACGAAACAAAATAAGGAAACCATTGCAGAGGCTGTTGCAGTAGGAGAGAGATGATGAAAGATTAAACAAGGCAGTCACCATAAAGATGGAGAGAAGGGAGATGGCGTTGAGAAGATCAGGAGCTAAAATTAGTAGAACATGGGGATTGATTCAGTGGAGGAGGGTGAAGGAGGAAAAATTGAGATGATGGAGCTCAGTGGCGTGGTAACGGACTGGCTATAATATAGTCTCTATGAAGAGCAGACTTGGAGGAACATAAGTTTAGTTACGGATATTTTATGTTGGAGCTCCCTAGGGGGAGATACCCGCTAGGCAATTGGATATGTGCTGAGGAGCATAGCCAAGGTCAGATTAAGAAATTAACAGTGGAGGGGCCGGCCCCATGGTGGAATGGTTAAGTTCGTGCACTCCGCTTTGGTGGCCCAGGGTTCAGATCCTGGGTGAGGACATGGTACTGCTCATTAGGCCATGTTGAGGCAGCGTCCCACATGCCACAACTAGAAGGACCTACAACTAAAATACACAACTATGTACTTGGAGGGGGCCATTGGGGAGCAAAAAGCAGGAAAAAATAAATAAATTAGCAGTGGAGAGGTAGGAATTAAAACCATGAAGTGAATGGGATAACTCGGGGAGAATGTGTAGAACACAGGAGTCAGTGGTCAGAAGCAGCAGAGGAATGAGGGCCCATAAAATACAGAATCCATCAGTAAAAAGAAGTAGGAAGGCCTGGGTTGGGGGGGGAGGGGCAGTCAGGGGCGAGGTTTAGAAAGAACCAGAGGGATTACAGAGAATCTGAGAATCAGGAATGAGACTGTAAACTCCCATGGAAAGTTGAATTCTGAGACAGCAGAATTACTTATCTGAGGAAATGCTCTTAAAATAGTTGAGCAAGCCTTAACCCACAAAGTAACATGAGTCAGCCTGGCATGACGGCAAACATTTTGATCTGTTGGCCAAGTCATTTGTACCATCTAGAACTGTATTCTTCAGTATGGTAATTACTACCACATGAGGCTATATACATTTAAATTTACCTTTAAAATAATTCAAAGTAACTAAAGTTACAAATTTAGTTCAAATTTACTAAGTTACTAATTTAGTAGCACTAGTGCATTTACTAGTGGTGCTACACACGGTAGTCTAGCAGCCCCAGCACATTTCAAGTGCTCACAGCCACATGTGGCTACTATATTGGGCAGCACAGATACAATGTTACCGCCATCGTGGTAAGTTCTGTTGGACAGCGCTGATCTAGAAAGTAATTGATTGGTCTGTAATTGCCCAATAAGGGAGTCATGTGCTAATCAAAATGCAGTTTACCACTGGGAAAATTACAGAGGTGGTCACAATAATTATGCAGCCCTATGTTCAAAATACAAAACATTACAGTGTTAGGGTTAGGAAACTTTGAAGGTTGAAATTACATGGAGCTAATTCTAGGAAATGAGTATTTAGCAGAACTGAATAAGTAGAGGTGAGTTCCTTTCCCTTGGCGTTCAGAGTCAATAAAAATCGGACATGCTGTGTCCATCTGGGTGATTAGGAAAATTGAACTAAGTCTAAGCATTTGAAGTTTGTGTTTACCTTCCCCAAACCTGCCAAATGACATAAAACAGCCTTTTGTTTTCACCATCTCTAATCCACATCAATGATCTAAACTGTTTAAATTGTTCAATGCTATAAAGTGAGAGGTCAGAGAGCCCAAGATACTGTTTTACTGGGGGAGAAAGTAGGTTAAAAAGTATAAATATCTCCTTAAACTTGTGTTTCCCTATAAATTATTCTTCATATTAGAGAATAGTAATGCTAGCCTCTACTGACAGCAAACACTAGTAATAATAATAAACGTTAAAATGAAATTAATATCTGCTACGGTAATGACTTAGAAGATGAAGGTAGGAATTCACTAAATGGCTCGTTTGCTGTGGTACTGATACTGCTTTTAACCATCAAGCCATGGTTACCCAGGAGATGCTGGCCGAGAGGAGGATGCTGGCAAGTCCGGCTGAACCAAACATGATGAGGCCGTGGGAGGCACTGTCCGTAGATAGTGACTGCCTGGCTAACATACAGGGAAATATAAATGGCTATGTTTTTTTTTGTGGGTGTGTGCGTGTGACCCCCAAGAAATGCAGAAGGAAAACCGAGAGCACTGAAAAACTGTTATTCTAAGGGTGTCCAGCAGGTGGCGGAAGTGCTGCAGCTAACAAGACGACGCTCGTTATGGTCAGTGCAACTAACTGAAAGACACTGATTTGTGTTCACCCTTAACCAACAATTTCTCTTCATGACACTAAGCCAGAAGCACAATCTAAATCTCTCTATCTTCAGAGAAATCTGCTTTCATCCAGGAATGACTGATTTTAAACATAATTTACAGAAAGCTTACATGGAGCATCCGCTTCAAAGGCGTGGGCGTCGTGAGGGATGGGGAGAGGATAAGAACAGTCCAAACATGAGATAAGTGGATAGACCACTTTCCACCCGGGGAGAGGCCATCTGGAAGAACAAGTCCCTGTTTTCTGTGACTTCATGAGACCCTCGTAGGCGGCTCTGCACGGGAGGCAGTGATGTGGAAGTAATAGGCCAGACAAGGGGAATGAGGGGAGTGACCCCTCTCTCCCCGCCGATGCATATAGCTAATGTACACACAGGCAGCTTGCCCTGGGCCTGCTTCCGGGCCAGATGAGCGGCTCCTGACAAGTGCATGAGGATCAGAGAGATGAAAAGCAGGTGGGGTGCGGGGATGCAGGTGCTGAGGCACCCTTATCAAAACCAGAGCTGATGGTGTTCCGTGAGCGTGAGGTCGGCGTTCCTTCTCAACTCTGGCTGCACCATAGGATCCCTGGGGCTGTTTTAAAAAAGTCACACCCCAGACGAATCACATAAAAATCCCCAGAACTAGGACCAAGGCGTGTTTAAATCACCAGGTGATGCTAAAGTGGAGACAGGGTAAGAGCCAGTCATTTGGGGTTGAAATCTAAGAAAAGGTAGGGGAGAGGGGCCTAGGGCCAGGCTGGAAGAGGCAGGAAGGCAGGTAGGAACGTTCAGGCTGGTCAGGTGTTTGGGGAAGGTGCAATTTAAAAAAAAATAAATTTGACCATTCATTTATTCAATTACTGATTGATTGAGCTTCACTATGTCCAGGATTGTATTAAGCATTGAGTACAAACAAATAAATATAACTTGAGCGTGACCCTCAAGAAGTGCACAATCCAGGCCTTGTAAATTTGTGAGGACAAGCCTGCTGAGAGTCGGGAAACCATTGCTGCATGGTGGGGAGGTTGAATGGGTATCAAGGCAAGTGCCGAGTGTCGCAGAAATGCTAATGTTGACTTTATCTTGGAATTAAATACTACAGATGTCACTTGAATGGCGGAGGGGTTGTTTAAAATTTCATGAGAAGCCCCTGCCCAGGGCATTCCAGCTGGTCATGAGGGATCGAGCACCCAATGTCACACTCTAGAGGAGAAGGACCCACTCATTGCCAGTGTCTAGTAAAAACCCAGTTAACAGAAAAGACTGAGTGGAAAGGCTGCAGCACAAGGGTAGCAGAGTGGCACTGAGGAATCCCAGGGGAGAGTGTTTATGATGCTTCCACCAAAGAAATGAGGAATGTTGAACAAAATTGGTGCATGTGAATGCCCTTGGCTGATATGACCACGCATTTCATTGAGCAAATTGAGGCTATTGGGGTGATCACTGCCAATTTTCATTAACTCCTACCTACAGCATCTACTTTCCTCCACGCTTTTATACACTCATTCTTCAAGTGATGTAGTGTTTACCATCTGCTGAGATTCAGTGCCAGCCCCCAGAGAGCCGGCGGTTTATTAAGGGAGATTCTTGCACTTCTCCTCCATGCTCAGCAAATGAACGGCTTCATCTCCTGCCCAAGACCCACCGTTCCACCCATGCTCTTGACTCCATTCATGACTTGACTCCAAACTTCCCGCCTCCTCCAGGACCTTGTTCAAACTCAGCCCTTCTCTTCCTCTTCAAACTCCTGTTTTCTATCAGTTTCTTCTCCTCAGCCTGTAGGGAGAGAAATATGTTTCCATCCTGAAAAACAAACCTTTCCGAACCTCTCCTGACCTTTGCTCCCGAAAGTCACCATCCAATTTTACTCCTCTTCTTATAATCCCAAAACTTTTTGAAGCCACTATCAATACTTTCTTATCTCTACTTTCTCATCTCCCATCCACTCTTCAGCGCAGACTAATCTGTCTCCCATTCTTGTGTCTCTCAGATATACCCTCCATACAGCCAAAAGGGAAATTGCCCAGCCTCAAATCCCAAGGCAGTGGTTCCCAGCATGCACCATGCCTTTGCTCATTTCTGTGCTTTTGTTCCCACTCTCTTCTCTACGTGGAATGGTCTAAAGTTTCTCCTTTCCCAGCTTTGCCTGAATTTTCCTACACATTCTTTAACACCAAGCTCAGCTATCCCTTTGTCTGAGAGGCCATCCCTGATTGCCCCAGTCCTGGCTGGATGACGGAACTCAGATCCATGTTCCCACGATACCCTGTGTGTATCTCTAGAATACACTTCTTAGCTAATATCCTAATTATCTGTTTGTGTGTCTGTGTTACAGTTATCCACCGTGTGTCTGTCTCCCCTCTAGACTGAGAATTGTTTTCGAGTAAAAAAGGCAAGTTTGAGAGTTTAATGATACAGTGAAGACTCCAAACCGAAACGATATTACAGTAAGATACTCTGTCTTATAAACATTGTTGAAAATTTTCTTTAAACATCTGTAACCTATCTAAATACAGGCATTTATACCTATTTCCAAAGAACTGTTGTAATCAAAAAATTTTAGAATTACTTAATCTTGGGGCTGCTTATTTAGAAAAAAATGAAATATGGTTCTTTGAGGGGAAAAGTAGGCAAATTTTGGAAAATCAAACTAAAAGTGAAAAATATTGAAAAACAAACATGACACATACTTAAAGGTTTTTTACTCTTTTAAAATACCATGCCCAATGTTGATAAATTTGGAAATCACAATGAGTATTTTTCTGGAAAACTACCAAAT
Source organism: Equus quagga (assembly GCF_021613505.1). Lineage (NCBI taxonomy): Eukaryota > Metazoa > Chordata > Mammalia > Perissodactyla > Equidae > Equus > Equus quagga. The sequence continues at coordinate 69,456,145 of NC_060282.1, read as the reverse complement.
TGATTCAGTATGAAGTATATAATGTGAATGGATTAATCACCAAGTATCAAACTGAAACGCTTATCAAATAGGCGTCATCAAATACCTTGGATTTTTACAAGTGAATTATTTAGATATTTCAAAGAAAACTTAATTTATGTACTGTTGAATTGTTTCAGAATGTAGAAGGTGATATGATTCACAATTCAGCCTAGTAGCAAACATAACACATGTACCAAAAACCTGTCCTTAGCCCCCCATCAGAAACAAAAAACAAAAACAGAAAAAACCAGATAAATTCCAATTAAGACTATACATACGAAAATCCCACATAGAATATTGGCTAATAGAACCCAGTCATATATTTTAAATAATATGCCTTGATCATAAATAATTTATTTGAGAAAAATAGGGAAATTTTAATACCTAGGAAGTCATTAGTACAGTGTCTCTAACTTGGAGGAAAACTACACAAATTTCTCAATTTTATCATAATGACGTTTGATTGAATTAAACAACCATTTCTAGGAAATTCTCTTTTAATAGAATAATAGCCCTTAAACATAAGACAAAGTTTCAAGTATGGACTTTGGTAAATTTGTATTTTCTCCGCTTTTAGTGAAAGATACAATGGTTTCAATTTTGTGTCTTGAAAGGAGGAGAATGTGGTAAATTATTTTGAAATCCAAGTTGTCTACAATTATGTGGTGAAGACCCCATATCGTGGCTTGCAGGACATTTACACAAACAATTATTACGCCAGGTTGTATTTCTTTAACAATAGTTCTAGATGATTTAAAACTTTGTAATAGGGGCCAGCCCCGTGGCCGAGTGGTTAAGTTCACGCGCTCTGCTTTGGTGGCCCAGGGTTTCGCCGGTTCGGATCCTGGGCGTGGACATGGCACCACTCATCAGGCCATGCTGAGGCAGTGTCCCACATGCCACAACTAGAAGGACCCACAACTAAAATATACAGCTATGTACTGGAGGAATTTGGGGAGAAAAAGCAGGAAAAAAAAAAAAAAGATTGGCAACAGTTGTTAGCTCAGGTGCCAATCTTTAAAAAAAATAATTAAAAAACCCCAAGCTTTGTAACACTTTTCAGGTAAGCCATGTCTGTGCAATTTTGGAGCTAAGCAATATCTATAATGGCCTTCTTAGAAAATTTGATAAAAGTCTTTTTCTAGAGCAGAAAAAATAAATTATATGAAATAATGATGGAACAGAGTTTACTTAAAATGATTTAAAGAATTAGAAATGTGAATTTTCTCTTTGTCAGTTATCTCCCAAGAGTAATCCAAGAGCTGTTATGTTTCCTTTGCTGCATGATACCTTTAATAAAAGCTGAACTACTAAAATATCTTAGAAAAATGTGATGGGACCCATGGACACTCAGCACCTTTCTCTAAACTTCCCAATAAGATCAACTGTCTCTCTTCCCATGGGGAAGAGCGAGTGAGGTATACCTCCTGATATTAGAGAAAAGGTAGAAATTCTTGATTTGTGGGCTGACTGAGAGTACAGTTGCTTCTATCAAATATAATAGTTTCAGTAAGTTCTCTGAGAAGATACTTAGGGCAAATCATCATTGATCATCAAATGATTACATGGTTTAGGATTTTACTTAGTTCATATGATCAAAAACAAACCAACCATGGCTTAAGCAAGAAGGAAGCTAATATCTCTCTCATGAAAAGAAATTCAGACATTTGCCATGCAGGCTAGTTTGGCAGCTACATCGTCATCCAAGCTCCAGCCTCCTTTCTTTTATTTGCTCCACCAACCCTGTTCCACATGGCACAAGGTGGATGCTGGAGCTCCAGCCATCACATAAAATCCATATTCAGTGCAGAAGGAAAGAAGAAAGAAGAGAAGCAGAGAAGCATATGCCCTGCCTTATTAAAGGGATTTCCTCAAAATGGCATGCAACACTTCTGTATTTAATTCCTTTGCCAAAACTTAGTGACATGGCTGCCCTTGCTGCCATGGCTGCAGGAAATGTGTCTTTCATCTGTGCCCAGTTAATCTTGGGGCCTTATTGTAAAGCAAGAAGGGAAGGATGTATTTAGGAGGCAACTAGCAGAATCTGTCACCCTGATCAAGCAACCTGTGAGGGAATAATGGCAGACAGCAACTCAGCTAATCTGAACTTAAAAGTTTTTAAATGATCAAATTCTTTTAAATTAAATTCTTACCCTTACCAAATTTCAATAGCATGTGGTTATGTGATGGTTTCAAGTTATAAATCAATCTCTTCATAGAACAAGATATCATCATTTTGTTCACATGATATTTCTGTCAACTTCTCAGTTCATATCTTAATGTCCCTGGTGAAGAGAAAGTAAAAGAATGGTTTATATTTCAGTAATGAAAAAGCAACCAGACCTGCATAAGTGTGGCAACTTCTTCCTTTATAATTAGAAATGTGTCTTTTTTTTAGGACCACTGTACATTTCATTTGTACATGTCAGGTCAAGATCAAACCCTGGAACTTGAGCCAGTCCAGGTTCCCATGGGGTTAAATTAGATTGTATCCAACCCTAGGAAAACCGCTTCTAGCTGACCACCCTATAAATTCAAATTGGCTTGAAAGAGAAGGATCCGGGAGGTTGATACGAATGAAATTCCCAGTTCCTCCTACTTCCAGGGTACTTTAGAGCTTCAGATTCTTATTTAGATTGGATATACTCTGCGCTCAGCAGACATCCTGGGACTAAGCTGGCATGCTGTCAAAATCTAGGGAGCTCCAGGAATCTCTGAACCTCTGAACAACCAGGCAAGGAACACTTTTCCCAGATTCTGCCTCCTTATGTTAAGCCAGAGTACACATTGCAATCCTCAGCTTGGGTGGCTGAACGGTCTCATTCCTGACAAGAGGGAGCTGTTTGTTTCATTCATCTGCAAGCATCTTGGAATCCCATCTGAGCCACCAAATTTCAGTGTCCAGTTTCATACTTAATATAGTCACATCTTCCACCTAACACGATGAGCCACCTGTGGTTACTTGCCATTTCAGGAAACTAATTAAACATCAGTTTCAGTTGACAGCAAATGAACTCAGAGTTCCCAGTGAACACAGCTGCCATGAAATTCTCAAAAAAAGGAGAAAGAGCAGGGGAAGTTTACTGTCTGTATGTGGTGGCTGGCCGTGTCTAGTTCAGTGGTCCTGATGCTCAGTGAGCACTCTACGTCGTGGTCCTTCTTGCTTTTCCATGACTCAGTCTTTTACTCAGTAGGCGTGGCAGTACATTTGACTGGGACTTAAGAAATTTGGGTTACAATCTCAATTCTTCTACCAACTAGTGATATACCTTGGGCAAATTCCTTAATTTACCTGTCTGTTTCATATTCGAAAAAAATCTGAAGGTTGGATTATATATCTCTAATCTCATTTTCAGTTCAAAATTCTATGATTTTAACTGCGTTTTAAGAACTCATTCTTTGGATGATATCTAAGAGAAATGTGTTTCAGCATTTCCACATTTAATAGAGGCAATCTTTGCTTTAAAGGAAATGGATGCAGCACTGCATGCGACACGGATTTTGTTAATCCTATTTGTAAATCTCCATGAAGCAGCAGCTACTATTTGTTGACTTCCAAAGTAGTAAAGAATTTTTCATAACACAAGTTGAAATTTTGTGTCTTCGAAGAAAAACTTTGCAAAGGATTTCTTGAGCACGTAGCTGAAGAAGTGATAACGCACCCAGTGGCTCCATTAATCTTATAAACCTTAACACCTCTGCTGCTACAACACTGGGAAGTTGTTGGAGGCAAAAAGGAAAACATGTCCATTGAGAGAGAACAAGCAAGTTTTTTTTCTAGAGCAAATAAAACTTGAAAGAAGCTTGAAAAAACATTGAATTGCATAACAGCGTCACCCATGAACTCTTTCTTGGATGAGTGGGTCTAGGTAACCACATCCCAGATGGCCAAGAGAGATTTCTTTCACAGGAAGTAGGGATAAACATATTAGATCGGACTTTATGAAAGATTTTGTAAGTCAAAGTTGATTGACTATTGGCAATTTGATATGGTTCAGCTAAATGGTTCTACCTCCTACATGTGGGCATCAAGTACAAGTTCTATCAGAATGTGATGCAAGGGTACTAAGGATGCAGAAATATCATTATCCTTAGGATGTGAGAAGTGTTAGGCTGGATCCCTGCAGGAGAGGGACTCTGATGACAGCTGGACTTCCAGAGGAACCCAGAGGCCATGCTGGTGGGGATGGAGGAGTAAGGAAGAGTGATGAAAACATGGAAGAATATACAAGGTTGCCTAGGGCACTGCCTAATTTGCATCCACTTGGACCAAAATTAACCGTAGCCCCCTCCTAAACATGCTGATGAGGGGACAAAAGGACAGTGGTAGCTGCTATGTTTGGGAAATACATTTGAATCCTCTACCCAGGAGAATGGAGTACAAAACATGCAGATTAATGCCCGTGAAGCAGTTAATATCACACTTCCCAGCCCCGCAGCTCCTTCCCTAACACTTGTCCCAGCTGTTACCGAGGTGCATTTCTTGGGACTTAGTCTTAGGCCCTCTGCTTCCATTCCTCCTTGCCCACTTCCAAGAGTTCTTTCCATTTACGGAATATCATCTGACTCCTACTCCCTTCCGAGCCTGCTCATCTTGCCCTCCCCTCTGGCCCGTGGGTACAGGTAGTTCTTTTCTGATTAATGTCACCCATGCACTACTCCATTTAATATCCCAAAAATGTTCTGTTAAGATCTTTAAATGTCTACTCCTTTGTAAATGTTCTCAGACTTCTTCATTTGGGTTTCTCGTGTGGTCCAACAAGATTGTGAACTCTTTGAAAGTGGATATTTAATATTCTTAAGAAAGCTGGGTTTCAGGCCCACCCAGGGGTGCAGCGGTTAAGTTTGCACATTCTGCTACAGCGGCCCAGGGTTTGCTGGTTCGGATCCTGGGTGTGGACCTATGCACTACTTGTCAAGCCATGCTGTGGCAGGCGTCCCACATATAAAGTAGCGGAAGATGGACACAGATGTTAGCTCAGGGCCAGTCTTCCTCAGCAAAAAAAAAAAAGAGAAGGATTGGCAGCAGATGTTAGCTCAGGGCTGATCTTCCTTAAAAAAAAAAGAAAGCTGGGTTCAGAGATGAAGAGACCATGTATATGAAAGTGCAATTGTTATTACTGATCAGTAGAATGAGGCCTCGTCTATCCAGAACTCAGGTGTGTGGAAACCTCAAATTCTGGGGAGACACAACTAACAGAAAATAAGCTGAGAAAAAGTACTGAGAGAATCTGAGAAAGCCCAATAAGTGTCATAGGATCCAAACACTAATGCTCATGAATGTTTCGTGTGTGACGCCTAATCCGAGGCATGGACATTCTGCTTACTTGGGATAAAAACCTAACAAATTTGAGTACCTAGTTTCCAAAGTAGATTAGAAGTGGCAAAAGGGTTAATATAAGTAGGTATAAAATCAAGAGGGGTAATATGGCAATATACAAAGACCCAACGACTAAACAAAAGGCAGAAAAAAAGTGAGAAGCCAATATAGGTTTCAAAAGAGGGGCCGGCCCCATGGCTGAGTGGTTAAGCTTATGCACTCTGCTTTGGTGGCCTAGGGTTTGGCAGTTGGGATCCTGGGCATGGACCTAGCACTGCTCATCAAGCCATGCTGAGGTGGCATCCCACATAGAAAAACTAGGACCTACAACTATGTACTGGGGGCTTTGGGGAGAAAAAAAAAAAAGAGGAAGATTGGCAACAGATGTTAGCTCAGTGTTGATTTTTTAAAAAAAAAAGACTTCAAAAGAGTAATTTTAGGTGATTTAGTGTACGGACAAATAGTCGTCTATTTTTTGATTGATTCTGGGGTAATGGCTATAATAAAATTCAGAATAATTTATTTTCATACTAATGAACATATTTTCAACAGAATTTAAAGGTAATAGTTTTTAAGGTAAGTAGCAAAACATTGATTCTAGACAGCAGAAAAATCATATCCAAAGGTTATTTATTTACTGATTTTTTTAAGTTTTATGGCTGAAAGCGATAATGCTCAGTCATCCAGAAATTCTCCTGTTTCAATTGACTTATCTTCCAAAGATTCTAGATAACTGAAATTCTGCTCATTAATTATTAACTTAGTGTGAGCTTAATAAATGCCATTGATTATTACGTAAATGACTAATGAAGAATAAACTTTCATTATATCTAGCTAGTCTAATGTTTGGGGAAGAATGTGATATATGAGAAATTTTATGTTTAATTATGACAGGGTCATAGGTTATGTAGATAAAGGGAAAGCCAGCAACATACTTTAGCCCAGTTTTGTAAAATTTCCCAACTTCTCTATTTGTCATAATGACAAGCTGGCAAGTATTGTACCTCTGTAGTGAATGAGAAACTTATTTTTGAATGTCTAACCCCAAGCGGAGTGATCAATCTGATGGTTTTAGTGAATAACATCCATGCAGGCCACGTGGTTGTGGGTGTGAAGTTGTTAAATGACAAAGTCCTCGGAGGCGGGACAATGATCGTAGGCAGGACGCCTGTGCGAGGAGGTTTCTGGGCAGTGAAGGAGCTTTTCCAGCTCAATCTGGCGGTTACTGTCCTTGCAGGGCCACCGCCCACCATGTCATTAGGCAGCAGTTTAGAGGCAGACTGAGCAGGGCTCTACCATGGCATGACCACCCAGAGAAGCCATTCCCACCCAACACATGACTGGTGGTGGGTCCCCACACATCATGCTGAGGGGCACCCTCCTCACCCAGAGCTGATGAAGGCTGCTCTTCAACCTGGTCTTTGCCTGGCCTAAGCATTACCATTTGCAATAAAGTCTCTGATACAAAGCAGCAACTGTCCCAGGGCACTTATGCAGAAGACAAGAATAGTACGAGACAAACAGAAGGGTTGAGGCATCTGGGAAGCATAGGAAAGGTGAATACAGATGCTTTTCTTAAGCATCCCTGGTGTTATAAGCTGAACTGTGTGTCCCACACCCGCCCAGAACTCATATTTTGAGGTCTTGACTTCCAGTACTTGAGAATGTGGCCTTATTTGAAAATAGAGTCATTGCAGATGTAATTAGTTAAGTTAAAGATGAAGTCATACTGGAGTAGAGTGGGTCTCTAATTCAATGACTGGGGTCCTAGCAAATGGGGTAATTTGGACAGGGGGAGAACACCATGTGATGAGGAAGGCAGAGATTGGAATGAGGCATCTACAAGCCAAGGAGAGCCAAAGCTTGCCAGTAAACCACCAGAAGCCAGGAGAGAGACAAGGACCGGATTCCCCTGCAACCTTCGGAAGGAACCAACCCTGCTCACACCTTGATCTTGGACTTCTAGCCTCCAGAACTAGGAGGCAATAAATCTCTGTTGTTTAAGCCACCCCTTTGGCTTTGTCATGGCAGCCCCAGCAAACTGATACACCTGTTTAATCAGTTCCTTAGAAAGAATTGAAAGCTAACTACTAGAACGCCACTGTGTAGCGTTTGTAATTATTGTATTCATATAGTGGGTGCATAGAGAGATGGAGAAAAGGAAAAAGAAACAGGCAGAGAGGTTTTAATGAATTCTAATTGTTTTATTTCTACACATATATGTCTATCCATCTACCCAGTGTCCCTCCCTAGTTTAGTTAACTACATAGAAAAGTGTCCATCAATCGTATCCCACGCAGTGGGACCAGTCATTCTCAGGTCCTTCTGGCTCTTAATGTAGTATGTTCCAAGCACTGTTAGAGATATCTGCATTCAAGATTCTGTTGACCAAGGGCCCAGACCAATTAAATGGTGCCTCTCATGGAGTGGCACTTCAGCCATGCTCCTGCTGGGGCTGCCACACGTCAGATCCAGGAAATTAAACTACTATCTCTTGGGCAGCTACTATGTACAGGGCTCAATGTGAGGCATTTAGGGATAATACATACATTAATAATTAACTACGAAGCTGGACACTAACAGGAATACATATATCAATTTTGCAGCTTTTCATTAATAATACCCTGGCTAGAAAAAAGACCCTGGATTGTAGAGCCAAATCACGGGACTCCTTTGAAATTATAACAGGTTTTATGCCTCCAAGTTTTGGCAGAGCCTAGCTACATCACTTCCCTCCTCCTCATAAGGGGGTCCATTCTTTAAGGGTCCCTATTTCCTAGACATTCACAGAGTGGTGCCCTGTCACCTAGAAACATAGTGGTCAACAAAGTGAAAGATAATTTATTATTGTATGATTGCAATAAGTCATTTACATATACCTACACATACAGCCACACTTTATAAAGGGCAATTTTCTCATAATCTCTAAAATGTACCCTACTTATCTCCATATATATTGTGGGAGAATATTTATTTGTGTATTTAGGGATAATTTTATTTTTAGATAGTCAATCATTTTTTCCCACTTATTTGCTTATATTCTTTCAATGTCTTTCTGCAAGATGTTTTATGAAACACTTTGAATGCCATATCCACTCTCCTGTGTTCAAGAAGCCAACAGATAATAAAAGCTTCCCACCTAGGCCACTCCGACCTTTCCAGATAAAAGGGGCTGGTCTCTCTGCTCCAGGATGGCCCTCTGAAGACTGTGGCTTTTTAAAGAGCATCATTTAACTACAATTACAAGTGCCTTCCTGACTCACACACCAATGAAACTACTTCAGGAAATAATGCTTTAGAGATGGGATGGGCATAGCAATCATAAAATCAGTGAGCAAATATTATTAAGATTTTGATGGGAAGAACATTATGAAATCTGAATCCTTTCTTTAGAAGCCAGGATTTTGCTATAAATGGGTTACCATGGAATGTTTTCAAATTAAGGAGAGCTCCTTATTTGAATGTATCTAGAATTAGCTTTATATAAACTGACAACATAAACTGGCACCCGTAAGTTACAGTTCTGCATCTCTTCAACAGGATCAATCTAGTTTACTGTACATTTATAGAATATATTTGAGGGGCTGCCTCCATGGCCGAGTGGTTAAGTTCGCGCACTCTTCTGCGGCGGCCCAGGGTTCAGATCCTGGGCGCGGACACGGCACCGCTGGTCAGGCCATGTTGAGGCGGCGTCCCATATCCCACAACTAGAAGGACCTGCAACTAAGATACACGACTATGTACCAGGGGGGGTTTGGGAGATAAAGCAGACAAAAAAAAAAAAGATTGGCAACAGTTGTTAGCCCAGGTGCCAATCCTTAAAAAATAAATTAATTAATTAAATAAAATAAAAAAAGGAAGATTGGCAACAGTTGTTAGCCCAGGTGCCAATCTTTAAAAAAAAAAAAAGAATATATTTGAGATGAACATGGGACGGCTCATATGAACACAGTAACTACTTTGGGCTTGGAAAAAGGTAAAGAACCACTCGGAAATATTTAAAATCATGAACGCGAATGACTGGCTTAAGATACAATAACTAGAGCTTTAAAAATTCACCCCACCCCACCCTCTTCCCCTAAAAGGCATAGACTCTCTCCTCTTTTGAAAAGCCTTCTCTTGTAATCATTTATTCTCATCTATAAATGCATTCATTCATTCCCAAAACGTTTATTGTGCATTTAACATGGATTCAAGATCGAATGCCCAGAGTAGACAGGAAATCCTACAACAAGAAAAGGTGGAGGACGAGTCAAAGGAATATGGCAGCTCACAGTAAGTTTTGGGAGCAATGGGGAGTAGAGAGGGCTGTAGAGAGCTGGAGATTCTCAAAGCTGCCTCCAGCTCTGGGTCATTACCACGCAGGGATGCTCTTCCAGGTGGGGTTCTGATTTTAACGTCAGATTTTTACAAATTGGTTGTAAACCTCTGTGCAGAAAACACCTTTGTGGGCTCTGTGGGTTGTGGTTTGTGTCCTCCAACTACAGCCTGGCACTCATTCTGTATAGTGTTGAAAGATTACTCCTTGCCCTCAGGGAGGTTACAATTATTCAATGAAGTGTGATAATAGAGGTAGACAAGAAAAAGGAGTCTTTATCTATCCTGAGTGGGTTTGGTGGGGTGGAAGAAGTTGGTAAAGGAATGCTGCTGGAGGATAGCCAGTCTCATCTTGAATGATGATTCGTGGTGGCAGACATGGAAAGGGGCACAAGGGTACCTAGGCGGACAGCAGAACAGAAGCGAAGGCATGCAGGTGCGTGAACAAGAGTCCAGAAGCAGTGACCGCGGTCCTCTGTGCCCGGGGTACAGGTGAGAGGCGGAAGCTGTCTGGAGAGAAGGCGGACCATGAAGGACACAGGTAGATCCACTTTATGGAATTTGATCTGAGCTGAAAGATTTAAAATCTTGCCATTCTTAGTTATTTATATTTTATTCAAAGTCAAAAGAATCATTGTCTAGTTGTGGAATTTTATGAACCAGCGAGATGGTTGGGATGTACATTTGTGAAAAATAGTATAGAAGATAAACATTTGATTTATTTATTACCATAATTATGGAGTACAGTATCTTTTTTTAGTGTTACTGAGTTTTAATTGACATAAAATAAGCCTCACATTTGATTACAGTCAGAAACTTTGCAATGTGATTAGTTTTGACATATGCATATGCCAGTGAAACTGTCACTTTGATCAGACAATGAACATATAAATCCTTCCTAAAAGAATCCTCACGCCCCTTTGGGATTACTCCCTCCCACTCCTCTCTGCTCCATCACTGGCCTAGGCAACAGTTGATCTGTTTTCTGTTACTATACATTAGTTTGCATATAATAGAATTTTACATAAATAGAATCATATAGTATGTACTCTTTATTGTCTGGCTTTTTTCACCCAGCATAGTTATTTTGAGATTTATCCTTGTTGTTTGAGCATCAAATAGTTTCCAAGAGTATATGAAAGTTCCACTCTTCTAAAATGTTATCCATTCTAGCGGGTGGAGCGATGTAACATTGTAGATTATTTTGCATTTCACTAATGACTAACAATGTTGCATCGTTTTTCATGTGCTTATTTTCCACCCCTATATCTTCTTTGGTGAATTATCTGTTCAAATTTGTTGTCAATTTTTACGCTGAACTGTTTGTCTTGCTGTGTTGTAAGAGTTCTTTGAACAGTATACTCTAGTTATAACTCCTCTGTTGGAGATCTGTTTCACTAATATTTCTCTAGTCTGTGGTTTGCCTTTTCATTTTTGTAACAGTACCTTTTAAAGAGCAAAATTTTAAAATTTGGTGAAGTCAAATTTATTGATTTCTTCTTTTATATTTCATACTTTGGTTGTTAAATCTTTGCCAAACCCTAGGTCGCTGAGATTGTCTCCTTTATTCTTTTCTGCAAGTTTTATTGTTTTAGCTGTTGTACTTAGGTCTATGATGCATTATGAATTAATTTTTGTGTATGGTGTGAGTTAATGTCACTTGGAATTGAATCTGTGCTCATAGTTCCGGTGTATCTCCACGTCTTTTTGTAAAGAACATATAAATTGGTCAAGTGGAAAGGGCAGTAAACTGGAATCAGAAAGTCAAGATTTGAATCCTGACTTCTTTAAAGTAGCTCCCTGACTTTAGGCAAGGTCTTGAAGTGGAGTTTCTAGGACACAACCATCTGGAGTCATACACCTTTTCAAGCCAGAACCACTTTGGAAGGAAACATTCTTTAGCCACTAGACTGGTTCTGAGACTAAAGACTATAAGTTTGAAATACAAAGTCAACTGATGAAACTTCACAGTAGAGCATTGTGATCTTTTAGTTCTGATGTATGTTTAAAATATAAGTGCTGTGGTGAAGTTTACGTATGTTTAAAGGATTAGTATTATTTTCGCATGGAGTTCTCCAGACCTTAACTGTCTGGCTTCCCCTTATGCTGTTGGTGGTGCTCCTCTAAAACCTGGTCCGGCCCTTGGCTGCCTGAAACTGCAGGAAGGAGGCAGGATAATGGCTTGGTGGGTCTGTAAGAAGAGCCCAAGGACCAGCTCACCAGGATGGCCAGAGGCAACAGGACACACAGCCAGCTCATGCTGCTGCTGCCCTTGCTATGACCTTCTCCTAAAATCTTGTCCTTCTCCTGGACAGGTAAAAATAACTGGACTCTTTGAGAACCTGTAGCTGTTGGGAAATTCTACTTCCCCATATCTACCATTACCCCTTTCTCCTCTTTTGGGATGTACTGAGACTGATCTAGAATCCATTTCTTCCCCATTTATTTAGGAACGTTCTCTCCTCTTGCAATTGGGTCCCAGGAGGCCAGGAGGCAGAAGAAAAGTTTGCTTGTGGTTTTATACATACTCTGTAAATTCTGTATCTCTGTAATAAATGATCCACTATCTAGAGATCATTTATTTTAAAATTTGTCTTTCATCAAATCAATACAGGTCTGTCAACCCATCACTTGGGTTTTAGAAATCTTCCCTAAGGGCTTTATGCTAGGTAGTCTCTCAGCTTCCTTCTAGCTCCAAACCCTCCACATTTGTAAATATCCACTTATGGAGGCATACCATTTATCACTGTTCACAGCTCAGGGCTTAGTTGTTATTTCCTTTTTTTCTCCTTACCCTTCCTAGGTAATGGAAACATTTGTCATGGAAATTAAACAATTTTAGGAATGTTGATTGAATTTTCTTAATTTGTCAGGACATGATCTATGATGTCTGTTCTTGGTTGTTTAAATTTCTCAGGAAATTTCAGTTGTCACTGTGTGGTTATCATTGTTATATACAGGTTATTATATTACTTCGATTTCAAATCACCCATGTTTACTATTTCCTGTCTTCTTATATAAAGAAAATTTGATGTGAGAAGACACAGAGGATTTAAAGTTAATCGAATGACAACCATCCACTGGCTCCAGAAATTGGTAGAAACATTTGTTTTCCAAAATGGAAAGGAAGAATCACTTTAAATACTATAAGATGGCTATCATTTTGGCAGAGGTCAATAGTGCTATAAATATTCTAATATTTTAAAAAATTCTATTATTATTTTTAATCATAGTTGTACATGTTTTAAATAATCAACTAGTTTTACGAGATTTTAAAAGAATAGTCTCTTACACATACCACCACCATTTTCTACCCGCAAACGCAACAACTTTCAATGTTTAATCTAATTATTTTGTTGTTTATCTCCATATCTCAGCATAATATGCTTCTTGATGGTGCACTTCTTGGTTTTCAATTTCAATCCTGCAGTGACTGTTGAAAATAAGAGATGATGCATAAGCTCTTTTTCATGTTCTCACAATCACATACACAAACACACTTTCTAAAACTTTAGTTTACCCTAATTTTACATTAGTATGACCACATAAATGCTGTTGAAAGCTGAACTTTTTAATATACAGTGATCATTTTGCCTTTGCTAGGTGTTTTATTTTCCCTGGAATTAGCAATTATCCTATTTTTGCTTGCTAACTTTTTCAATGTATTTATTATTTATTTAATCTCAAACTCTCCTTTAGTTGTATAAATCTCCTCTCAGTGTGTTTAAACACTTTAGACATTCTATCAATTTTAGCGTCTTGAGTAAATCTCTCTCAGAGCTTTCTGCCCTGCTTCAGTCTGGATTGGTTTTCCTTAGTCCTACTGCACTGTGGTGTCTTGGGTTCTCGGTTCACCATCATCCCGGTAATGACCTTCACCTCCCCTCCTGTCATGAATCTCTTGTTTCCTGGATTTCATGTCTTCTGTTTCTTCGTACTCCCTTGATATGGTGTGGCACATCCTCTTTTAGCTTCTGTAAATAGAAAACACGGGAGGTAACCTTTTGAGAGGTTGCTGTTTATTCTATCTAAACACTAAATTGGTAACTGTTCTGGGTATTAAATCTTAGTTTAGAGATAAACTTCTTTCGGAATCTTGAGAACGTTAATCCACTATCTTCTATCTTCTAGTCTTGCTGTTGAGAAGTCTTTTCTAATTTTTTAAATCATTTTTTTCCTTATATAAAAATAATTTTGTTTTTTTTTCTCTTTGGAAGCTTGTTTTTTACAGTTTTGCTCCACTTTTACAATTGTGCTGGGCACTTGGTGGGTCCTTCTTTCTGCTAACTCATATCTTTCTGTTCTTAGAAATTTTCTTGAATTATTTCTTTAATTTCCCCCTCTCTTTCTTTCCTTTTTTCCCTTTTTCCAGAAGTCCAAATATCTGGATGTACTCAGGTTACCTTATTTTCCTGATATTTTTCATCTCTTTCTTTGTCTGCCTTACTTTCTATAATATTTCCTCAATCTTAGTTTTTAAACTTTATATTTAATTCTTAAAATTTCTGAAATGACCTATTTTATATTATTCTAAGAATATCTTTTTCTGAATTTTCATGTTTCATGGATATATTTCCTTGTCTCTTTTATGATATTAATGTTTTTCTAATTTTCTTCTTTTAAATTTTTTATTCCCTCTGTCTTATCTCTATGCCTCAGTTTTTTTTCTGTTTGTTCATTTTGGCTTCTGTTTTTCAACCTAGAAATTTTCTTAAATGCTTTGTGGTTCTTGGGCTGTCCACTAATATTGAAAAGTGAGCAATAAAAAATGATTGAAGTGAGGGTATGCTGGTGGACTTGTTAATTATGAACTTCGTTAAAGAACGATATGACTGGGTTTATGGTTATTGTTGGCAATCAACATGAGTGCCTTATCCATTCATTCACCATCCTAGAAAAAATATGGGAAATTTATTCTCTGGAGGTGATAAAACAGAGAGATGTGGATCAGGCAGAAGAAAAAGCACAATTGAAGGTGAAGATTTAAAAAGTGGTTTATTAAGGAAATTTTTGCCTAGCAAGTTTTGATAGCCTAGCTTTCTTCTCCATTGGAATCCCAGAACTCTGGCAGCCAGAATTATTCCCCCGAAGCAGGAGATAGGAAGATACTTGTTTTTAATTAAATTCCCTGGGAATAGAGTCTGAGACAGATTTGCATGCAGAAGGTGTACTGGATTATATTGTACATCCATGTTCATGTTTACAGCAGCATTATTCACAACAGCCAAAAGGTGGGAACAACCCAAGTGTCCATCAATGAATGAAGTGTGTGTCATTGTGGTGCATCTGGAGGGTGGGTTTACTTTTCAGACAGACTTTCAAACAATCTTATTTATATACAAGCTTCAGCCCATCCTTAAAAGTATATGTGTGGAGACACCTGACAGCACAAGAAATACCCTGAACGTAATATTTAGCTGGTGACATTTGGGGAACAAAGTTTTACCATTTTATATGCTTTGTTGGGAATAAGTTTTTACTGTATTATATGCTTTACTTTACTAATTTTCTAAAATTACATAAATCCTAGGACTTGAGTAGTTTTTCAGAAGTTATTTTCTCTCTTTGTATGTATTGCTTAATTTATGGGTTGAAGTATGTCTGTTCCAAAATGCATATGTTGAAAGTCCTAATTCCCAGTACTTCACAAGGGACCTTATTTGAAAATATGGTTGTTGCAGATGTAATTAGTTAAGATGAGGTCATACTGGAGTGGGATGGGCCCTTAATCTAATATGACTGGTATCCTTATTGAAAGGGGAAATTTGGACCCAGACACAGGGAGAATGCCATATGAAGATGAAGGCAGAGATCAGGAATGCCAAAGACTGCCAGCAAACAACCAGAAGCCCTTAAAAGGAGTCAACCCTGGCGACACCTTGATTTCAGACTTCTAGCCTCTGAAACCATGAGAATACACATTTCTGCTGTTCAGGTCACCCAGGTTGTGGTACTTTGTTTCAGCAGCTCCGGCAAACTAATGTGCTTACCCACTAGAGAGCCTGAAAAAGGAAATCTCGCACCCCAGCCAAGGGAACACTGAATAATTCCCACGGGTCTCAAAGGGTGGTGACAACCAAAATAAACGATCCGCTTATACAGTCCCCCCGGACACTTCCGAGCAGCCGTGTCTAACCATCTTGTTCTTTCTTGGCTATATAGTATTGCGTATATCTCTAGCACTTTAAAGGAGCTAACATTAAAAAGCAAACAAAAAAACATTATTCCCACACCTAAGTTTTCTTTAATACTAAAATCCACTTTTCCACTTTTCAACATTGTGGTAAACTACACATACCATAAAATTTACCATCTTAACCATTTTTAAGTTTGCAGTTCAGTAGTGTCAAGTACATTCACATCGTTGGGTAACCAACCTCCTGAACTCTTTTCATCTTGCAAAGCTGAAACTCTGTCCCCATTGAACATCAACTCCCCATTGCCCCTTCCCTCAGCCCTACTTTCCACTTTCCGTGACTATGAATTTGACTACTCTAAGTACCTCATATACATGGAATTTTACAACATTTGTCTTATTGTGACCAGCATATTTCACTTAGCATAATATCTTCAACATTCATGCATATTGTAGCATGTGTCAGAATTTCGTTGCTTTTTAAGGTTGACTAATATTCCATTATATGTATGTACTATATTTTGTTTATCCATTCATTCACTGATGGACATTTAGGTTGTTTCCACCTTTTGGCTGTCGTGAATAATGCTGCTATAAACACGAACATGGGTATACAATATAATCCTTTTTAATTAATGCTGCTTTTGCTCAAACCCTTCCTCAAAGCTCTCCATCTTTCAATCTATTGGTATTTTGTCGAAATTTTCTCATTCTTGTTTGTTCTCGTCTCAGAATTTCTCTGCAGCCCTTTACTGCACTCACAATCTCAAGGAGGATGGCAGAGTCCGTGAAGGCTAAGTGGTCAGTAGGGTTTAGCTAAGCCTAAAGGGACTCATGATCAGAGTAACCCAAGACTCTCAGGATTAAGGGATTTGGTCCACATAGATAAATTAATATGATTTCAGTTGTTTTATGAATAATTTAGTTTTACATGGCCTATCTAGAAACTGAACCACAATTTGTATCAAATTTTCTATGAGAGTATACTGATAAACTTTTGGGATGTAATTTGTATTAATCTGTATGTTAGGGCTGTAATCTGCAAGTAATCTGTAAATTAGTGATACATATAGAAGCAAAATATTTCAGAAATAATTTTAGCTATAGTAACAAAATAATGTGGGTATAGAATTGAATGTTGCCTACAGGTCTACAATTCACGCCTATAAACATTTTTAAACAGGTACAATATTTTAGGCACTGAATATAATAAGAGCAGCTATTAATCCATGTGTTAAATATTCTGCCATGTTATTCTCATCATAAAGCTATGAGGTGAGTGTGATCACCCCAGTTTCCCTGGTGCAGAGATCTAGAGAGATTACACGACCTACCATATCAACAGGGGGTCTGTATGAGTATCAAAATTGCCTGATTCTCATGCTGGTGCTCGTACAGAAACAGAATGCACCAAAAGGCAGTAAAACTCTAGATGAAAACGGGAGAGAAGTCTCAGCATTGTAGGATGGAGAGAGAACTCCGTTATGAAGCTTTTCATTTTAACCTTTGATTCCATTGACTAATATTCAAAAATTATGTCCTTTAAAAAGGATCTAAAATTCTTTACATGTGAAAGAGCCAGCATATGTGAGGTGTAGTTCATTTCCAATGGCAATGGAACACCTTCCCTGTCTGTTTAATTTATAGTATATCACCCCTCAGTCATTTAGCATGATGATATGACCACTTAACACAAGTAGTAAAATAATACATGAATGCGAAAGATAATTAGAAGCCACAATAAAATATTTGACTAAGATTCGATAAAGATCTCTGGTTATAATCTTTAAAAAATAAATTTATTTTGTCATTATGATATTCCTAAAGTCCATGTCCTGAAAACATAGCTTTAACTTCTGAAAAAAAAAAAAAAAGCTCTTCTATTTTCAACGAGTCTAATATAACCTAATTTATGTGACTGAATGTCTAGATGAGGTGTCTTTCTAACTAAAATTTGATAGAAATTGTATCTGAGAAAAGCTTAAATGGAGATTTCTGTGGAGCGTTGGACCTGAGATCAAGGTGGACTTAGAGAAGAATCTTTCTAATGGGCTTAATTTCAGGAACTCAGTTAAAAGCTGATTCCTTTGTTACTGGTGCTACTCCCAAAAGAAAACAGTATGAAAATGATCTGAATTCAAGGAAGAAGGGGGATGCTCTTGGAAAGCTAATGGGTTTTAAAAGCCTCATCATCTGCATCTAGTGAGTACCCTGATGGGCGGCATTAAGCCTCTGGAAGATGAAAAGTGCTCTCTGAGAGCACAGTTTTAACAGTATTAAGCTTTTGACAGTGAATTGAGGTTTCTTGTTCAGAAAAGTGCTAAAGAAAACCTCAACTATGTTGAATAGTAATGTAGAAATACGGTGGGGGCAGTGAAATGGTAATTGGATGCTGAAGCAGCAGAGAAATAGAAAAGGGTTCACCTTCCAGACAGCAGTAACAAAGGAGGCAGAAGAGACTTCTCAAGGTTGGTTGAGACGAGGATGGGATCCCCGAAAGTTATTTGAGTAAGCCCAACTAACAGCAGTAATCGTGCCATTGTGAGCTGCTGTTGGTATATTTTGGTATTTGAAGCAAATCCGGTCTTCTAAGACACTAGAAGCAGAAGTCGCTTCTCAGTACATTACGTTACATTCCAACGCTTTAGAAGAAAGAATAAAGAATACTTACTTTCATAAAAAGTACTCCCAGTGAGTATTCTTTCATGATGTAAGATAAGGACATCCCTTATTCAGACGAAGTGCAATGATGCTTGTAGCTTGAACAGGCCAGAACACTGGGAGTCTCTGGACGGAATGTGGCAGTCACAGGCACAGACCTGGCCTCCTGCCCCGGGCTTTTGTATACCCACTCCTAGACATTGTCTTGATTCCCAGGGTGCCTTCGAGGCCTGGTTCTCCAGAATTCAGTTCCTCCTTCAAACTACTAGCCCCAGAACACTAAATCCTTTTTCTTGTTTCCCCAACACCCAGTTAAAGCAGTTTAACCTTTTCACAAAGAGTTATACTTAAAAGAAGCTTTAAAAGGCATATTTAAGTATATATATCTTTGTGAGATATTTCTATACAAGTCCAAGACAGGCATAACTGGCCTAAGATTTTCACTGGGATTCCTAACTTCCTGACTATCTCTTGTTTCATTATTTTGCCACTTTATGGGATTTTGCATGTCTTTCCATTTTGTCCTTTCCTAGAGAAAATGCTAAGAATCCCCATTTAGGACTTACATCCGATAAAACAAAACAAAAAGAACCAAACTCTCCTGGTTCAAACCTCTAAGAAACCCTCAGGTCCCTGCCACCCAGTTCCAGTTTCCAACCAGTTTCCAGCTGCAGGAGGTCAAAGTTGAGACCCTGGAGCTTCTGGGAATGACCCAGCGCATCACCAACTCACGCACATTCTGGGAATTATACAACAGTTCGCTCAAGTTAATCCTCTCTCCCCGCTGGATATAAATTGGGGGCGGGGGGGACAGAAAGTGTAGTTTAGTGGTTTGAATAGTGTTCCCCAGAATTCACGTCCACCTAGAACCTCAGAATGTGACCTTATTTGGAAATAGGATCTTTGCAGATGTAATTAATAAAGGATCTTGCAATGAATTCATCCTAGATTTATGGTGGGATGTAAATCCAAAGACTAGAGTCCTAAGAAGAGAAGAGGACACAGAGAAACACACAGAGAAGACAGCAATGTGAAAATGGAGGCAGAGACTGAAGTGATACACGTATAAGCCAAGGTATACCAACGGTTGCTGGAAAACACCAGAAGCTAGGAGAGAGCATGGGAAGGAACCAACAATGTTGGAACCTTGATTTTGGATTCATGGTCTCCTGAACTGTGAAGGAATAAATTTCCATTGTTTTAAGCCAGCTAGTTTGTGGCAATTTATTATGTCAGCCTAGGAAACTAATATAGGAAGAAAAAAATGAAATAGAACAACAAATAGTGCAATAAATAGGAAACAGTTACAAACATAGAAGATATCAATTCAACTATACCAATAATCACTTTAAATATAAATGATCTAAACATATCAATTAAGACAGTGATTGTCAGAGTGGATAAAAAAATATCAAGACCCAACTATGTGTTGTCTACAAGAAATCCATTTTTAATATGAAGACTGAGATAGATTTAAAGTAAGGGGATGAAAAATGAAAAACTATGGTGACACTAATCAAAAGAAAATAGAAGTAGCTAGACTAATTTTAGACAAAGCAGACTGAAGCACGAGGAAAATTACCACGGATAAATAAGACTATGATAATGATAAAGGGGTCAATTTTCCAAGAAGACGTAACAATCCTTAATGTTTATGCATCTAACAACAGATTGTCAAAATATGTGAGACAAAACTGATAGAACTGAAAGGAAAAATAGACAAATCCATTATAGTTGGAGACATCAATACCACTCCCTAATAATTGATAGATCAAGCAGGCAAGAAATCAATAAGGATATGGTTGAACTGAACAGCACTATCGATCAACCTGATGTAAGTGACATTTTTAGAATTCTCCATCAAATACCATCAGAATATTCATTCTTCTCAAGATCACATGGTTCACTCACTATTCAGACCACATTCTGGGCCATAAAGTACAGCTTAACAAATTTAAAAGAATGGTTATCATACAAACTATGTTCTCTGACAGAAATAAAACTAAACTAGAAATAAATATAAAGATATCTGGAAAATTCCAAAGCATTTGGAGATTAAGCAACACTATTCTAAACAACACAGGGATAAAAGACGATATCGCAAGAGAAATAAAAAACTATTGCCAGCTGAACAAAAATGAAAATACAACTTACCAAATTTGTGGGCTACTGTGAAAGTAGTGCTTACGGAGCAATTAATAGCATTAAATGCGTGTGCTAGAAAAGAAGGACCCAAAATTAACAATCTAAGCTCCCATCTTCAGAAACTATGGAAAGAAGATCAATGTAAGCCTAAATCTAGCAGAAGAAAAGAAATAACAAAAATTGGAGAAGAAATCAATGAAATTGAAAACAGAAAAACAACAGAGAGAATGAAAGAAATCAAAATCTGGTTCTTTGAAAACATCGATAAAATTGATAAAGCACTAGCCAGGCCAACCAAGAATAAAAATAGATTAACATAAATTATTAACATCAGAAATGAAGGAAACTGATCCCATGGACATTAAAAGGATAATAATGGAAAATCATGAACAAGACCATGCCCACAAATTTCATAACTTAGATGAAATGGACCAATCCTTGAAAGACACAGACTACCAAAACTTACACAAGGAGAAATATATAAACTGAATAAGCCTATATCCTAAAGAAATTTAGTCAATAGTTAATAATCTTCAAAGGAAAAATCACCAGACCTTGATGGTTTCCCTGGTAAATTCTACCAAACATCTAGGACAGAAATGATAACAATTCAGAAAATAAGAGGAGAGAACATTTCCTGACTCATTCTATGAGACCAGAATTTTTCTAACTGAAATTTTCCTAGCCAAAATTATATAAATACCTTACAGGAAATGAAAACTATAGATCAATATCTCTCATAAATATAGATGCAAAAATCTTCAACAAATATTAGCAAACAAATCTAACAATGTGTAAAAAGAATTATATACCACAATCAAGTGGGATTTATTCCAAATATTCAAGACGGGTTCAATATTCAAAAAGTAGTCAATGTAATCTACCACATCAGCAGACTAAAGAAGAAAACTCATATGGTCATATCAATACCCATTTAAGGTAGAAACTCTTAGCAACCTAGAAATAGAGAGAAGAAACTTCCTTACTTTGATAAAGAACATCTACCAAAAAATTGACAGATAACATCACATTTAATGGTAAGAAACTGGATGCTTTCCCCTAAGATTGGGAACAAGACAAAGACGTGCCCTGTCAACACTTCTATTCAACATTGTACTGGAAATCCAAGCTAGTATATTAAGACCAGAAAAGGAAATAAAAGGTATAGACAACGTAAATGAGAAGTACAATAATTCACAGATGACATAACTGTCTATGTAGAAAATCCCAAGTAATCAGCCAAAAAAACACCTGGAACTAATAAGCAGTTATAACAGATTGCAGGATATAATGTTAATATACCCAAATCAATTCAATTGCTTCCCTAAATACTAGAAATGTATAAGTGGAATTTGAAATTAAAAATAAATATCATTTACACTAGGCCAACAACTGAAATATTTAGGTACACATCTAATAAAATATATACTATCTTATATATGGAAAATAAAACTCTAATCAAAGAAATCAAAGGAGATCTAAATAAATGGAGAGATCATCCATGTTCACGAATTGGAAGATTTGATACCGTTAAGACGTCCATATTCTCAACTTGATCTACAGATTAAATGCAATCAAAATCCCAGCAAGCTACTTTGTAAATATTGACAAACTGATTCTAAAGTTTATATGGAAAGATAAAAGATCTAGATTAGCCAATACAATACTGAAGAATAACAAAGTTGGCTCTCTATATTAAACTAGCAAAATTTGCAATAGTGGGGAGTCCCATCATAACTGTTAATGTGTTACACATATAGGGAACAAAGGCTATAAATATTTATTGATTTTCTTTTCAACAGAGAAAAACTCAAATGCTGTTTTGATCTTAGCTTCTCTGGTTAAGAAAATGATCTTGTGAACTGAAAAGGCCAAGAGGAAACTAAGAGCTGATATTAGGTCAAGAGATGGTAAGCAGGCTTCTAGAAGTTCTAGAATTAGTTTACGTTTCCTCTTCCAAAACAATTCTATCTCAACGTGGAAAATCTTCATAGGACAGAATGCCACACCCCTCACAGTAATCCGCAAGATACTCTGGAAGGCTGAGCACAAACGTATGCTGAACTGATTTTCTTGGAAGGATAAAGATGATTTCTAGATGTTCTGGAATGAGTATCAAAGGGATAGCTTATGGAAAGAGGCATGTTGATCTTCTGGGTCTGTCAGAATTCAGGAAGAATGTTTTTTTAATAGTTTCATTGTCTTTTTTTTTATCCATAGCTTAGTATCCACTTTTGTTTAAAAGATTGGCATCTGAGCTAACATCTGTTGCCAATATTCTATTTTTAACTTTCTTCTTCTTCTCCGCAAAGCCCCCCAGTACAGAGTTGTATATTCTAGTTGTAGGTCCTTCTGGCTCTGCTGTGTGGGACACCACCTCAGCATGGCTTGGTGAGCAGTGCCATGTCCTCACCCAGGATCCAAACTGGCGAAACCCCAGGCTGCCAGAGCAGAGCATGTGAACTTAACCACTGGGCCACAGGGCTGGCCCCTCAGGAAGAACTTTCAATTGTTAATTTGATTTCTTGATGGGTCACTTAAACGGCAGGCCAGGAGAATACTGCTGGAAGTGTATTTTTGATCCAGAGAAGCATTTGACTCAGTCTTCTGTACTATATTATATGGCTGTGTTCCTTGAGTGCCCTAGGAAGTGATTTACTACATATACTCAGTGAAGGTACATAAATGGATTGAGGCCAAAATGAATGGAGATCCTTAGCAAAGTGCTGCAGAATACTGCCTTTGGACCTTGTATTTGTGAGAGCTCTCAGTTGCAGACAGAATTCACTCAACCTAATTTAAGCATAAAGCGATGTTTTAAAGGGTATTAGGTTGCTTATGTTACCTCTCCAGGTGTCAGAGGTCCATACGTGGATGCTGCACAGACGGAGTTTAGTGGAAGGAGGTACAGGGGAATCCCCAGGTAAAGAACTTTTAATTTAAATTTTGTTCAGTTATTACCTTTATATTTGTTGAGCATCAAATGCATGAAGACACATTTACTGTAAGTTTACATGGGAACATAGTATGATTATTAATATAAAGTTAATAACATAATCTGCACTGGAAGTGGTGCAGATTATTTCTCTTGTTTTCAGAACAAAGGAGAGAATGGCATCACTCCCCTCTGTGTTGATGAGACATCTTACCAAACTTAGGAGCTTTTCTGTTTTCCTCACGTTGATTGAATCTTCCCTCTAGAATGTTCTCATGTCTGCTCAAGGATGCTAATTGGGAGTGGTGGACAGAGCTGGCTTTGCAGAGCTCACAGAATTTGTTAATGAATGTCTGCAGGCAGAATTTGATCTGGGACTTGCTTGCATTATAGCCTGGTAGAAAGGCTGCAGAGGAATGCCTAAACCTTTACAGGCTTCATTATGACTACTGTTATTCACCAGAAAGTACCAAGATTTGTGCAATGCCAAACTGGCTTCAATCTGTTTATAGCATCATTTTGTTCTATCTCTTCATTTGCAGTCCTCAGGAAGTGAAACGACTGGTCCTAGCTAACTAGAAAACTTCATTTCAGCGATATTCATTTATCAACCTGTTCTTCTAATCTAGCATTGCCTAATAGAAATATAATGAAAAGTTAAAAAACGGTGCAATTAATTTTAATACATTTTACTTAATAGAATATATCAACAATATTATCATTTCAACACATAATTAATACAAAACTTATTAATGATATATTCTAAGTTCTTTTTTTCATCCTAAGTGGTTGAAACTTGGTGTGATTTTTTTTTACACTTCCAGCACATCTCAATTCAAACTGGACATGTTTCAAGTGCTCAGTAGCCATGTATGGCAGTGGTACCATGTGGGCTGGTACAGCTCCCATCTTTCAAGGATCAACTCGTTTTTACCTTGTTTAAGACCCACAGCACATGTTACTCCAGTAACATATCTTTAGTACCGTTGCCCTTGGTTATTCATTTTCTTTTATTTTCAAATCATGTTTCTTCAACTGTGAAATCTTCAAGAGTAGCATTTGTCTTGAATACTACTAGGCTTTTCCTCAGTGGGTCTAGCAATGTGTTCTGCATGATAAATAATTATATATTTATTCATTTAGTGATTATCTGCCATTATTTGGAAGGCTCATTTGCATGATATTTTTAGCAGGATAAAGTAAATTCTAACTAAATAGTTGTGTTGGAATTCCAGTTCCAATAAAAAGGAATAATTATAAACATTATGCAAGAAGCTAGAAAAGGTTTCTGGTGCAGTTTTAAGTAAAAATTAAATGCTATACCAAATTGAATCTATAGTTCACTGCATTTATGTTAAAAGTACTGTTTAAGAACAGGCATAGAAAGATAGGATTACCGTAGATATACTTTGGATGACTCAACAATAATTCCCTAATTATTCTGGCGCAATCAATAAAAGTGGAAGAGAAGTTATGAGAGTTAATATTTATTAACCACTTATTATTCTAAGTACTTCATAGGTTATCAAGTCATTTCATCATCACTATAACCCAGCAAGAGAGGTACTGTTACTCTATCCATTTTCCAGATGAGGCAAACAGAATGATTAAGAAAGATGCCCAAGGTCCACAGCTAAGAAGTGGTAGCTGTGGTTTATATCCATGCATTCAGGCTTCGGAGCCCACATTTGTCATTTCCACACAATCCTGCCTCATGTTGATGATATTCTTTAGCTATTGTGATCATAAAGATGAACATAGGAAATTCATGTTCTCGGAAATTGTAAGAACGTGGACCAATGTCACATGATTTCTCTGCCTCCTGTCTCTCCTCCTCCTTTCTTTTTTAAAAAATGAAAATAATCATGGCAGGGACAATGTCTTAATTACATATCTAGATGCTGGGTATATCTAGCTAGGTGTACCCAGCATCTAGCAAAGGGCGTAGCACAGAACTGGCCCAAATTATGTTGGATAAATGAATGAATAATGATGATGATATGTTCTTTATAGATTATATTATCCGTCACCTTTAATTACATTGCCCACAATTTTTAAAGAGTCATAGAGTAACAGACACAATGAGATTGAAATAGCTTACCAAAGACAAATATTTGAATCAGTGAGCAAGATAAGAAAGATGAAATCTTTTCCCACTTTGAAAGACACAGAAAATCACTCAGATCACTAACAGAATTCAGATAAATAACAGCACAATGAAGTCTGTTTTAGGAGACTCTTGAATTGGAAGTGAAGCAGGCACTAGAAAGCCAGTGGGAACCTGAGTCTCTTGGGAGATCAGAGACGCTCCAGCAATTTCCTGGGCTGCCTGGTAGGTTCTCACACTGTCTTGCTTTTCTCTTGTGTCAACTGTGTTCTCTAATACTCTGTCAGCAATGACTGGCATTCTACTTTTCTCCACCTCAAAGATATTCAAAATGTTCTTTGTCAAGTTGTAAGTTTCCACTGCTGCCCTTCAGGGGCTGTGGTAGTGAGCGGGAGGATGTTGAAAGAGGGTTTGAGGTCCCCTACCCTGCATTCAACCAGAGTAGTTTTATGTTTACCCATCGTACAAACTGGGGCTCTGGGCAAACTTTTGTTGGAAGGATGATTATTGTTGGGAAAAAAAGTTTGAAAACCTTTAAGCAATCTCTGTTTATTCATAGTTTTTATTGTCTTATTTTTTTGTTTTCCAATAGCCCCACACAGCTAAATCAAATCTTCATCTATTGAAATGACCTCTCAGATTTCACTTTAGGATTTTACTCTAACCGTATTTTTGGTTTCAGCATCCACTGCTCAATATCTCATGTCTTGGTATTTATTTTTTAATTCGCATTTTTGAAAGAAGCCATATGATGGACACAGCCATGTTTTCCTCTTATAGCATGTGATTTCATTGCTCTTAAATTCTTTTCTCTAGTCCCATAAGCTGTAATGGCAGAGGGTGTACATAGAGCAAGGCTTGGCTGTCTTGAAAATGCCCCAAGTGTGGCAGGCATTGGTCCTGATCTACATGTTGTGTGTGCTTTCTAACGCTGAATCCTAACTTTAAAGTATGAGTCAGTGTATTTTACAACTATTTTCTCCTAATGCAATATATTATGTTCTTTTTGAAAGGGAAAAACAACGTGTACCAAAAAGTGTTTAGCAGAGTTAAAATAATAGCATTACAGAAACTTTGGAAGGGGAGAAATTTTTCATTCAAAATCCTACCGATATTCTCAAATGAGTGATGATATAACTATAAACTGTGTTTCATTATTTCCTAGAAGTGTTACAAGCTTTCTCATCTTTATTTTTCTTGGGAAAAATTATTACTAATTAAATAAAATCAAGCATTTTTAATAGAGAAAATTTTAGAATATTACTACATAGTTTTGACATAGTAAAAACAGAATTTTTTTTAGAGTGAAAAAGATAACTGAATTGTTAGAGAAAAAATAGCTGAAGTCTCTAGGAGATAATAGAGTACAACACATGTTATCACAGGAATCAAAGATCCTGAACACATTCTTCATGACAGGCTAGTTACCTCATTCATGTTTTTATACAATTTAAGGAGTTACTGACCCATGGATTCATGGGACCAAAATGGATTTCAGGGAGTCTAAGAACCACCTAGAATGGGATAGTTTTATTCATGTATTTATGTATATTTTTCTCCTAGGGAAATAGTGTATACTTTTTATCACCTTCTCAGGAGCGTCCATGACTCAAATGAAATTCAAAATAACTACTTTAGCCATTCTTCAATTAAGTTTCTTTGACGTGTTTTGAGGCGGACATTTGCCTTCCCCACCATCCAGCTTCCCCTTTTTCAGGCATGGCCACAACTTTTATTTGAGGATCCACTTTCCACTGTTCTTAGTCCCTGCCTGAAACCAGTTTCACCTTAGGCTCAAGCCAATACATTGTCTTTTTGCTTAAGAGAATTTAGGTTGGAGTTTCTGCAACTTGCAACCAAAACCCTCCAACAACTCACTTTCTCAACCATATGTTCTTTGTCCTCAATTACTTGGCTTTGCTTTTTGCAGACAAGACCAAATGTTGGCTGCAGATAAGGCCAAAACTTGGCCAACAGAAGTTGCTCTGCTTTTCATTTGCTGGAACAGATTACATCTGGGAAAATACCAACTTTGAGCTGGGGTTTAGTCTCCATTAGTTGGTTTTGTTGTCATCAGCATCGTGCCATTTTTTGCTGTCATCATAACCATTACCTTTCCTGCTGTTGCCTCCTTCCTCAGTGTCTGGGCTTGCTTACTTGCCATTGCAGAGTTAACATTACTCCTTCCTGGAGAGTAAGAGAGGTCACTTTTTGCCTTCCTTTTCTGGTGCATTCTTCTGGATACCACCAATTTTTTTCTGTTTTCTTTTTTTCTGGCCTCTCGCCCGAGGAAGGAAAGATTCTTAAACAAGGATTTTGAAATTCAATTTTTGTTCTACAGACTGTTTCTTCACTAACGCTTCTTGGTAGCGATAGAGAAGACTTCCCAATAACTGTATGAGTGAGGCACTGGATATTACTCCTTGATCACATTATTTAAATCTTCTTTATGAACACACTCCTAACCCAGATGGACTTAGCCCAACTCTACTGCAGACATTTCTTTTTCATTTTACACCTTATTATGTGAAATTGTACACACTCTGAAAAGTAGGTGGAATAGGCATGTGGTTAGTATGCAATAACAGCAGACTAACCCTCCTACTGGAACAAACAGAAAAAGCCAGGTAAATCCTGCAAGCCAGATTTTTAAAGGTAGTACTGAGTTGTGGAAGCACAGGATGAAAGGAGCTGAAAATACAGACAGATGAGTCCATTCCAAAGCAAAATGATGATATTTGAAAATTCTGAGCATGGGCTGACGATAGAGTTTAGAACACACGGAGGGATTTTACAGGAGGAAAGAGAGACCAGCAAAGCTTGTAGTGGTTATATGGGGATAGAGTAACGAATGGAGACTTAAGGGCGTCCATTGTATGACAAGTTTCCCCACAGGTCATTTTCTCTATGTCTGTACGGGAAGCTGAGGAGGAATGAAAAACACTTCTAAAAGGCAGAGTAGGATCTTGGGTAGTTTCAATGCCTAAAAAAATAGCTAGTACTTTTAAGATACTTGCCAAAATTTAAGGCTATATGGATGAGGATCTAAAGAGATCATCTTAGAACCTCTGAGGGCAGAAATAAATCTCCTACAATGTTTCAAGACTAAGGAGGCAAGCACCAAAAATATCTCAGTTAAAATCCCAGGAAGGACATGGCTTTAAAATAGTTGTGAATCAGACCTAGAATGAGTCGTATTGAAACTGCAACCCAGGATGTCTTCACACAATCCTTCACTAACTTAGAAGTTCCTCTCTCTCCCTCTCTTCCTAAGAAAGGAAATATGGAAACCTCCCTAGTGGGAAATTACATCAACAAGATGTACGGTTCTTTTATCCTAGAGCCTAGATGGTCATTTATGGTTCTTTTTGTCTCATGTATTATCAACAATTACTAGACAGAGAGCTGATCCAAGAATGAAACAGATATCAGGGTTAACGGACAAGGATATTAAAATTCCATCAAGAGCTTTAAGACAGTGTTACAAGGGGCCAATAATAGGCAAAATGAACAAAGAATCCAGAAGTGAACCCACAGATATTTAGACACCTGCTTTATGACAAAGTTGACCTAGCAGTACACTGGACAAAAATAGCTTTTTAATGATGGTGCCACATTAATTAGATGTTCATACGAGGGACAAGTGTACTTTGACTCCTCCACCACACGCCATATATAAAAATCAATTCCATGTGGATTGTAGATCTATGGATGGTAGGTTTTTCAGAAAGAAATGTAAGGAGTCATCTTTGTGACTTGGGATAGGCAAAGATTTATTTGTTTCAAATAGTGCACACAGGGGCCGGCCCAGTGGCATAGTGGTTAAGTTTGTGCATTCCACTTTATCGGCCCAGGGTTCACAGATGCGGATCCCAGGCTTGGTCATACACACCATTCATCAAGCCATGCTGTGATGGCATCCCACATACAAAGCAGAGGAAGATTGGCACAGATGTTAGCTCAGGGACAATCTTCCTCCCCAAAAAATAAATAAACGAATAAATAAATAGTACACATAAAGCATTAAAGATAAAAGAAAAAGTTGGTGAAGTTGACCATGTTAAATTCAGAACTTCTATGTATCAAAATACACCACTAAGAGAGTGTAAAGACACTCCTCAGAGTCGAAAAAGATAGTCCCTTACGTATATCTGATACGAGACTCTTACCCAGAGCATATCAATCAATAAGAAAAACACAGATATCCCAAAAATATTGATAAAATATTTTAACATATACATCACAAAATAGAATATCCAAATAGCCAGTAAATCTATAATAAGTTGCTAAACTTCACTGTTATCAGGAAATTACAAATTTAAATCACATCGTGATACCACAATACTCCTGCCAGAAATAAAAAATGAAAAAGATGGAAAATACCAAGTGTTTGCAAAGGTTTACATAAACTGGAACACTTATACAATGCAGGTAAGACTATAAATTGGTATAACCCCTTTGGAAAACAGTTTAGTGTTTTCTATTATAACCGAACATATAATACCCTATAACCAAATAATTCTAGGTATGTACTCAACAACAACAATAACAAAACATGAATGTATGTTTGCCAAAGGAATACAATAGAATTTTCATAGTGGCACTATTTGCAACAGCAAAAACCCTGAAAATTCCAAATGTTGGTCAATAGTAGAATGGATAAGTAAATGGTGGCATATTCATACACTGGAATATATGCAGCAATGAGAATAAATGCATAAAACAATTTCACAATATCTCATCCTAATATTGAACAAAAAGTCAAGCTACAAAAGAGTGTCTCATTTACATGAATTACATAAATAGGCAAAAATATGATGTGAGAAGCAAAGAAAGTGATCACCCTTGTGAAAGTGGGGGTGTTACTAAAAAGGGTACATGTGGGGTCTTCTGAGGTTCCAGTAATATTTTTTTTCTTCATCTGGGTGCCAGTTACACAGCTATGTTCAATTTGTGAAAATTAGTCGAGATTTCTCTTACAAAGTTGTTTAAAAAGTAGACAAAATAGTATAATGAACTGCCATGCATCCTTGGAACGATACTCAGCAACAACGCTCAGCTTTTGATTAGTTTTGTTTCAAATACACTCCCACTTCCAGATTGTTTTGAAGTAAATTCCAGATATCATATCATTTACTTCTTCTGTAAATATTTTAGTCTGTACTTCTAAATCATAATGACTCTTAAAACCATATCCACAATAACATTATTATACTAAAAAAAATAGCAATAATCCCTTTATCTTATAAAAAATACAGTCAGCATTCAAGTTTCCCAACAGAGCATATACTCAGTTTTTTAGAGCTGGAGTTCATTCACTCTACTTGGAGTTTATTCTTCTTGAAATTTATTCAATTTGAGAACTGATTCCCATATTGTTTTCCTAACTTATTTTTTTCACCTGTTAGGTCAACTCTGTGAATATCTACATACATTTAAGCAAGTTTAGTCAGTTACTAATGGCTTGTTTAATTAATAAATGACAATGTTCCCTGAATGTTACACACACACACGCACACACACACACATTTAAACTTTGTGTTTACAATGCTCCTATTTCCTGTGGATCTCTATGATAGAGTTTTCTAGTTTTGTTGAATTTATTTTTATTATATTCTATCTTTGGAATGATGCTTATGAGCAAAGATATTTGATGAAATTGCTTTTTAAAAATCAATATTTGAATGTATAATTATAAGAAGGCTCATAAGATAATTTAAGTGGCAGAAAATGGAAATTTAGCTTTCTGCAGCAAATTATAGCTTTTTGGATTCACGTGACATACAGTAATACACCGGCCATGTTTATCACTTGCTTTGGATATTTACGCAACAGAATTGTGGTGCTTCTTGAACACAGGATGTTTAAACCAATGATACTCTCTTTTACAATGACAAAAGGAATTTATATTACCATGACCTATATTTACTCAACAAGTCTCGATGTTAGGAGCCTTGAGTCATCATTGAGGATGTAGGCCTAAGCGTTTGAAATATGATGGTGCTTTCCCAAATAATTTTTAAATTAAGAAACCTTTATTGTGACAAAAGCAGAGGAGTAAATGGGCAAAGCTAGCAACATTGACTCTTCCTTCATTCTAACTGGCCGCTGCAACAGATCAGGAGGACTTGCAAGAGACTCCTGCTGTTGACTTTATCCTTAAAAACATAGTTAATGAGTCCTCCTGTCCCCCAGAAAAAATAAACCCAAAATTTTAGGGCTAATCTCTGCTTGATTTTGATTGGTTTTCTCTTCTTCCAGCGCTCAAGAGACAGCTCCCGAATTTGTGCCGTTTTTAATAAAAGAGAAAGGGTAATGATAAGGGCTTGTCGTTGTTTTGTCTTCAGAATGAGTTGCTAGAACTTTTCCAGTGTCATCATCAGCATTTCAATGAGAAATTGGGAAAGGCTATGTATTGGAAGGAATATTTTTAATTGCGAGGAAAAGAAAGGTTTATTGTTTTATTAATAAAAAGTACAGAGAAAAGAAGTTCCGGGGGGGTTCAGTAGCTCTGTGATAGTGTCACATAGAATCTATTCATCCACCTGTATCACTCTTAGCATGCCAGCCTCCATTCTCCTGCTGTTTGCCTCATGTCACAAAATCGTTGGCACAGATCCAGGCATTAAATTCTCACATGGCGATGTCCAAAGCTGAAGGAAGGTGGTAGGCAGGAAGAAAAGGGCCTTTCATGATATGGTTCTCTCCTTGAGTCAAGGAGGAAAATTATTCTCAGAAACCCACTGCCCTCCACCCAGCGTCCTCATGTCTCAAGTTCTAGGGGTTCATACCCAGACTGATCACCGGCAAAGTGGAATGGGATTACCACGATCAGGTTAGACGTATTACAGCTCAGTCCCTGGAGCTCATCCAATCAGTATTTTCAAAGAAAAAGGTGAAGGGATGTCAGGTAGGCAAGGAATAACATCCGTCTTGGGTTGCCCTGTGGCTATCTGTCCCGCACCATTTTGAACAAAGGTCCTCACATGAGTTTTCCAGCATTGTATTCTCTGACATGTTATATGCCAAATGTAGGTCAACAGAAAATCAATGTGAAAAGCAAGAAAAATATGAAAAATGATTTATTTCTTAACACTTTTAGTGCACAGACATAACAACATATACACACACATATATATTTAATGGAAGGCTCATCGTCAGGTCACATATTGGAACGTAAACTTGCTCTAGCTAAATGAGTAAGTTGAGATGAGGATAATATTTGGGCAGATATTTTCAATCCTACAATAACACTACAAAGAATTGGTAGAAAGGAGTGCTAATAGATGAATGCAAGTTCATCACCACCATGCAAAAATAATTAAAAGCATATGCCCCTCCAATGGTATTTCATCTTTATACGCCTGATCGCTAAGCTATTTTTGTGAAATCCAAATAAAATAACACTGTGAAAATGTATCAGAAAACCTCAAAAGATAGCACAAAAGTTCACCAAAGGAAGGAAAAATCAACAAATGGAGATGGAGATTATACAGCGGTTACTATTCCAGAACAAACACATCTGAGTTTATCTTCTCCCCAAATATTTATTTCATTTGCTAAGATAGGTTTCCTGATGTTTTAAATTTTTCATATGGCTAGACACCCTTGTGACTAGGCAACAACGCTCTAAATAGTAATGAGGCAACTTTACAGAAAATCAGGCAACATTTGGTGATATAAACACCCGATCGTAATGGATGATTACCATTTGTGCAGAAAGAAAATTAGCTATTCAAACAGTGTGCACCAAAATCTGAGGTGTGTAGCGCATCTTTGTGCCTTTGTATCTGTGGCTGGCCAGGTTGGCCTGCATCTTGTGGGAGCATTGTCTGTAAGAGGAGCAGATTTTTACTGTTTGAAGAGACGGATGGAATTGGATCAGGTTATCTCCATGAACAGGACTGGAATCATCCTTAAAGGGAGCTCACCCGGACAAAAGAAATAAATCTTGAAAAGCAGGGTGCAGGAGAAAAAGTGGACAGAAGATAGCACTTGAAAGCCACAGGAAGAGGATAAGAAGAGATAACTAGAGGGTGACAGCTCCTAAGAGAGGAGATTCTTGGAGGGTGTCTGGGGCTCCTTCTTAGCCCAAGATGCTCCTTTGTAGCACATTCTGTCTCCTAACTCACAATGGCACCACTTAAAAAGACAACGCATCGCACCCACATGATGGGATCCAGGTGGTATTCCCCAGGACATCATTCTTGGCTCTCCTCTCTATTCTAGATACAGACGAAAGAGCTTTTGGTTTGGCTTGCACAGTCTTCTTTCTCACCTACCCACTGTGAATTTCTTATGATTCCTGCTGTTTCCACCTTCTAGAAATCTTTTCCATCCACCAGGCCTTGCCATTTGCATTTCCACTGCCCCCAGTCAGACCCTTACCATCGTGAGCCTGTTAGGACCTCCTAACTAGTCCTCCTGTCTTTAGATTTTTGTGCCTTCCAACCCATATTTCAGACCAGCACCAGACTGACTTTTCTAATCAGCACACTGAATATTGCTTCACCTTCTTTGCTGTCTCACACAACCTACAAGATGAGAGCTAGAACCCTTAACAATCCCACTTCTAACTACCTACGCAGCCACTCACCTCTCAGTTTTATGCTCCAAGAGCATTGAAAAACTTATATCAGACTTTCAGGCCCTCAAGCCTTTGTTCTTGCTGGTTCTTCTCCCTGAAATGCCTTCTCCACTATCTCTTTACTCCTGTAAACACAGCTAAGTGCTATTCCCTCTACGAGAAGGTCTTCAGGCCAGAAACCATGTCTTTCTTTTTGTATCGCCAGCATCTAGCTTGGAGGGTCTTCAGCAAATGTTAATTGAATGAACGTATCATTTTAAATAGGAGATTAATGTTTGGCCATGTATTCATTTCAATATTTTATTTCCATTTGTACACTGAGATTTATTTTAAATATTGTCAGATATGAAAGGAAACTGTGATATTTCCTTTGATGTTTTCCATAGTAGTGGAGTGATTTTTAAGGAAAGAGGGTGATTATATTCACCCTGCCTCTCAATTTGGCCTTTATTAGAGATTAACTGGCTACCTCCTTTGGGTCTGTGATTGGAATCTCCCAATGAAGGTGATAAACCATTTGTCCTATATTAACCCTTATCAGGAATAATTTTGTACCTTACTGAGCAAGTGAGTAATTGTGACTTGTTTCATTTTCTTTAACCCCAACACAGGAAATTTATATCTGGGAGGATTTCCTCTTGGGCATGCAGTTTGTCTGGAAGTATTTATTGAGCACAGTCAGGATGAATCAGACTCCCAAGTCTCAATGTTTAGAGATGAAAATAATCATTACATGAGTAAAGCAAAGGAAAGAGTAGGTGAGGTAACTCATTGATGCATGGAGATTATTCAACGTTAGAATTAGCAGCCAAAGATGTTAATGGAATCTCTATCCCTAACAGTCCTTAAAAGCTATATTACGTTGATGCTGGGGAAGTCACTCCCTCTCTCTATGCCTTAGTTTCCTCATTTGTAAAATGGGGAAAATAAAGGACCTATTTCATAAGTTGTCATAAGAATTCAATGAGATAATAAATGTAAAACACTTGAATGAGATAATAAGTATACAACCTGGCTTATTGTGATCATAATAAATGTTAGCCATCAATATAGCGAACAGTGTCCAGTAATTACTGTAAGTATCTTGGTGACTGTGGAATAAAGAAGAGGCATAAAGCATTGTTTGTCTTTTATTACAGAGACTTAATTGAAAAATTACTCTATAGTTATTTCCCCAAAGGTTTATCTTATTCCAAAGAACCACAATGAAGCAACTTTGACTTTAGAAGAGTTCAAGACTTAATGTTTCTCTACCTGAAAGGTTCTTAAATGTTGTCTTGTACTGTGCTCCTAATGACTTCTCGTATTACTGAAATGATCATCAGCGTAATAAATAAGCATTTTGTAATGCTGCTTGTAAAACCCAGATGATCATGCAGTCCTGCACTTTATAGTTTAATAAGTGTCTTCTCATATATTGTCTAATTTGTTTCTAACATAATCCTAGCAAGGCTGGTTTTATTGTTTTGTGCATAAGTGATGAGAAATTAAACGACCAACTTCAGGTTACAAAATTGCCAGATGGAAGGTTGGGACTCAAACTTGGTCTTCTCATCTTGAATTCCACGTCACTGCATGATCTTTTGGTCTCTTGGCCTGGAAGAGTCTGGCTTAGCAGAGCATTTGTGGCATCTTCTATAGGTAGACGGCAATCTGGGAGTGGGTTTGCTGACTTCCTACAGGGGTGGAAGACCAACTTTTGTTATGCTCTACATATTAGTCTACAGCTGTTTTCCTTCCTATTATGAGGTATTGTATTTACTTCACCTCTGGTGAGTCCACAGAAAAATAAAACCAAGAACAACATAAAAGACAGGTTGCTTCATTATTTTCTTTGTAATAACCCACCATATTAGAAGTTTAAAATAAATGCAGGTCATTCTCCACCTAAGCTTGTGAGCTTCTCATAGCATATGTAGTGAAAACGGTACACCATTTCAGTTTTTAAGGGTATCAATGATTGTATAACCAAATATATTTAATAGCTGAATTTCCGCATCACTTTATTTCTTTGAGATTTTGTTCCTCCAGATACTGAAGTAATGCATTTTAATTTTTTAGAGCTTATTTTCTTAGTAAAACCACAATTTTCTATCCTACCAATTTTCCAGTTTTGCTAATTTTCTATAAGCGGTTCCTTTTCCTTCAGAGATTTTGCATTGCATATAAAAGTCTGTTATTAAAATGTTTATTTTTGACAAGTAAATAACTAAAGCATATTATTGTTCAGTAAGAGCATCAGAAAAAATCCTTTTTTTTTTATTTTTAAAGATTTTATTTTTTTTCCCTTTTTCTCCCCAAAGCCTCCCAGTACATAGTTGTATATTCTTCGTTGTGGGTCCTTCTAGTTGTGGCATGCGGGACTCTGCCTCAGCGTGGTTTGATGAGCAGTGCCATGTCCGCGCCCAGGATTCGAACTAACGAAACACTGGGCCGCCTGCAGCGGAGCGCGTGAACTTAACCACTCGGCCACGGGGCCAGCCCCTGGAAAAAATCCTTTTTGACTCAGCATCTCTCGAAAGTTTGCTGTCATCTCTCACAAGTCATCACTCTTGCTGATAGCATAATTTTCTATGACTTTGATACTGAATTTTTAAAAATATTATTGCAAATTGCATCCCTGAGGAAGACGTTTTAGTAATAATAATTACATGCATCATCATCATCAAATTTCCCAATGAATTTAGGCAGAGATGAAAGTCTTCACATGGAGAAATACCAGGGTTGGAGCTCCAGTAGCTCTGTACTAGAGATAATTTTTTTTTTATGTTCAGTGCACAATCAAATTCATTTTAAACTTTGCCCAACCCTCATTGTGATAATAATCAAAGATCTTTCTATCTATAACTGAATCACTTAAACACTAGAGTAAACAGTACTATTATTTATCATAACAAAAGTGGTTTTATTATTTCCAATGCTATTTAAATGTGGGTTATTTATCAATAGTCAATTTAAATTCTCATACTGCTCTTAGCAAGGTCACCAGCGAGATTCTAGTTTCCATATTGAAAGGATACTTTTTGGTCCTCATTTTCTCTACTGTTTTGCAGATTTTGCAAAGTTAAATTTTTCTACCATTTGAAACTCTCTTACCTCACAGCTTTCTGGGTGACAATGTATTTTCCCTCCTTCCTCTCTGAACACACCCCACTTTTTCCTTCTTCTCCTCTCCCCTCCAGGAAATCAGGAACCTCAAAGTCATTCTAGACTCTGCTTTCACCCATCTCACCTTCAAATTATCCTCCAACTTCTGTAGTGTCCGTGTCCCAGAAGTCTAATAAATCTTTCCTCCTTCTTTATTTTCACTGCCGTGGTTCAGGACTTCATCCTTTCTGAATTTATGACCACTGTATTACCCTTATTGATTTTACTGATCCCACTTTTGGCTTGCTTGCTTCATCCCCTACATTGCTATTAGAAGGATCTCAAAAAAACATGGAGTTTTAAATCCTACAATATGGACAATCCCAATTACAAAAGCATCCGTGGTCCTCCGCTCTCTCCTTTCCTTCTGTTCCCACATGAGAACCCATGTTCTTGCAACTTTTTCATTTCACCAACCTTTCTCACTTCTGTGCTTTGCACATGCTCTTCCTCCTGATGTTGCTCACATGCATCTTCGTTCACCACCCCAGTTTTTTCCCTCGTTTGCTGCTTCTCATCAAATAAGATGGGCTTTGCTTCCTTTCGAGAGCCTCCCCTGACCAACCTCCCACCCATAGCTGTGGTTCCACAGCACCTGCAGAGGGACTATCAACAAACACGCTTCCTCTTCCCCCTACGCACTACATTTCCCAGCCTTCCTTGCGGTTTTTGTGGCCTTGTAGCCACAAGGGGTCTGGCCCAAAACAATGCCCCTAGAGCTGCTCCACACTTTTTCTTCTTAAAATGAACATGGCAACATGGGGAACCGTAAGATGTAGAAGACAGTCACCACATGGTAGGATCCTTGGTCTCTGAACCACCACTTGAAGAAAAGTTTCTGGCTGATTAAGAATACTTGTTTTGAACTTTGCATGATCGAGGTAACAACTCTTACTACAGCAGTTAGCCTCTGCTAACACACTCTGTATATTCTGTTGGGAATATCTACCTCTTCTCATTAAGCTGGGAGCTCCTTGGGAGATCCTAATACATGACCTCATTTGTAGTTACTGTTCAACAAATGTTGCTGAATTAGTAATTGAATGAGGGAATAAAAATGCTTTAGGGACAGAAGACAGAGAAGGCCTCAGATGGGGCATCTTCAATCAAATTGTCACATCTGACATCCAAAGTTAGCCTAATTTAAAAAACATTGTGGCTTTCACAAGGTAATTTATTAATTGCTCTCTTTAGAAATTTATTTTTCTTCAAATCGTATCTGTGGTAGACATAGATACATGCTTATGGTTTGAGGCATTTGTCATATTTATTTTGGATAAATTTCTGTTGGATAACTCAGCTTTGTCTCCAATCTACTGGAATATAACAGATCTTAACAAGTAAATGACAATGCTGCAATCCTTTACTTTTCTTGATAATCTGTCTTTTATTCAGTAAGAGGACAGTAGTTTTCCAGAAAAGCTAGATAATTCTCCTTAGGCTACCACTGTTAACTATTTTGACTTGCGGTATTGCATTAAAAAGGGGCCATGTAGGGGAGATAAACTTATAGGTAATAGCTAAGTTAGGTGATTCCTTTTTAGTACTCAGTAATCAAATTTCAAAGCTCAAGTTATGAAAACAGTATTCACCCATCATTTACATAAGGTAGTCTAATAAAAAGGCATAATATTGACTCTTAGAATGAACCACCCCTTGTATAATTATATGGGACTATAAAAGTGGGTGCAACCTATTGACTGTGTGAGAAAAGGAACAGTTCTCTACTTGGATATTTATGCCTGTGTAACATTAGAAACATGATGTCAATTTGTATGAATAAGGTAAGCATAATTTTTATTCAATATCTTGTAACTTTCATATTTTTAAAGGATAATACATATATTTCAGATGTTAAATGAGTCAAGGTTTCTGATAGAAGAAATTAGTATAATTGTAATATTAATTATATATTGGAAATGCCAGTTTGGGTTTCACCTGTAAGGAATGTAGGTTCTGATTTCATATTTGATGTTATTTAGTTTCAATCTGACCTAGTTCCCATCATAAGTTGGATGAAATAAAAATCTTATTTTACATCTAATTCTATTTGAATTGTTTGAACTATGGTTTTCCAGAATTCACCGAGAGGCTTAAGACTTGAAAACCTAAAATATTTTTCTCTTCATAGACAGAAAAGTTAATAGATCCTTGAAATAGTGAAACAAGAATATCTCTATATACTGAAGACAGACTTTGAACTACAGATATTATTTGTGTTAGCTACATAAGAGAAACTCAATAAAATCTTTTCATATAATAATTTAAAATATTCTTGTGCTCAAAAAGTTCTCTATATAATAAAGTTATTAAGGTATAGAGCGGAGGTGCTTAAAGAGAAAAGACTTTTCTTTTGTATTCTTACTGCCCCAGTTTAAAATGATCTGGGTATAAATTAAGAGCATAGCAGGTGAAGTTGCAACACAGAGGCTTTTTATAATTAGCAGGTAGTTTCAATTGTACTTGCAAATGCTATAAAGTAATACTGCTACTATGAAAAATCTGCCATTCTCCCTCATTCACTGGCAGACAGCCTGGAAACAGAATTCAAATTTTGGCTACTGCTTCAGGTTAGAAATAAAAATTCACAATGAAAAGATTAATTCCATCATAAAATTTTGGCTGTTGCTTTAGTTTAAATAGTTAGAAATAAAAATTCACAACATAAACATTAATTCCATCATCTGATTAAGTTAAGGAATAAAGTATATGCAAGTTTATAAGAATTTAATGGAAATAAAATAAATTTATATACCTTGCTTTATTCTAAAATTTGAAACACTATTTGCCACGACACAATTGACTCTTAACAGGGTTTTCCGTATCTAGGGGGCCAACTTAATTAACTTTCTTTTATATCTGACATTTTAAATAATCTTATCGGATTTGCATTTTTATTAATTGTTCCAACCATTTCTCTAGGCCGTGGTTGCCAAGGGCCCTGGGAATGGTGCTGGTTTGCATAATCTGAGTATATCAGTCCGTCTTCTGGGTAGTAGACAGCACAGAATCTGCTTCAGGATTCTCTGTAGCAAGGTACACTGAGTTTCTCTGATTCCCTGGTAGAAAAGAGCATTTCATAGGTGTCCACAATAATGTGTGTGTAATTTATTTCACTATTTATCCACATTAAGCAGAATTTTCCATCTAGGACTCAGTTGTCACCAAACTAACAACATGGCCTGGTGAGTAGTAGAATCTCATGAACATTAGTTTCTCCCCTTCCTCCGTGACCTAACCTTTTTCTAATGGAACTTAAACATTTCAAGACATGGTATATAAAAAATTTCTCCCTTCTATACAATCTAGCAGAAACATGGTAGAATTTTAAAAAATTACACAGAAAATAAGAGAAAGCAATTGGATTAAGATAATTGTCTGAGCACACACATCTACCTACCTTTCTGTCTAAAAACCTATGAAATGGAAAAAATTTTTTTAATAAGGAGTAAATCCAAACCAAGATGGCATAACAAAAGACAATGCCACCAACAGTCTAGAAATGTTAAAAAATTCTGGAAAGATGGAAGGCAGACAGGACAAGATTAACAGAGATGCAAAAATGAAGGAAAGCACAAGTTAAACACAGGCTAAAGGATATTGTGATGGGAAGAATGATGGGGGAGCCAGGGACCACAAGAATACAGAGGTGGTCTTCAAGCATTCATGACAGTGGTTATTCATTTGGAAGCAACAGTCAGAATGAGGCTTGTCAGCACCTCTCCCCTCTCTGATTTGTAAAAGCAATGAGCAACAATGCTGTTTGCCCATTAACTAAAGCAGAGCGTGGACAATGGGATGCTTGAGGCAGAACCATGCTCCAAGGAGGACAGGAGCTGCTGTACCCAGAATGGAAGCTGAGGCTCACTGCACAGCCCCCCAGAAGCACATCCAGCCCCTCCTG
Source organism: Equus quagga (assembly GCF_021613505.1). Classification (NCBI taxonomy): domain Eukaryota; kingdom Metazoa; phylum Chordata; class Mammalia; order Perissodactyla; family Equidae; genus Equus; species Equus quagga. Next base: position 69,414,865 of record NC_060282.1, on the reverse strand, counting down.
CACAATCACCAGACACTGACGCTGGGGAACAGAAGAGGCAAATGAACAGAGACATCAAACACAAAAATGGGAGGACAGGGATTATTCAACATTTGAAGGAAACTAACACTATTATAAAGAGAAAATAAGGTTAACAGGACAAGTAGATCAGGACGTTAGAATAAAATAAAAATGTGAGAATATATGACCTTTACAGAGACTCAACCAGAGATTTTGAAATAAAAATTTCTTCATGAAATTAAAAAAAAGTACTTGATAGATGGATATAACTGAAAAAGAAAATAGTGAACTGGAAGATCAAGTCAAAGAATTTTCTCATAATACAGTATAAAAGAACTAAGAATTAAAAAATATGGTAGTAAGCTTAAGATGCAAAGAAAATGGATGAAGAAATTTTCATATGTACCCAGAAAAATCAAACAGAAAGAAGGTATATAAACATCTGTACATCCAGCTGGAAATAGACAGCATCAGTTCCTCCATCTTTTGCCAGCAGTCCTCCAGTTTCTCTTAGGGTGATGGAAACCATCCTTCCTCCATTCTCAGTCCATGTAATTCGGGCAGAGTTGTCCCCAAATCTAACTTCCACGGAGAGTATGTAACTCACGTGTCGATAATCAGATCATTGTTTTCGTGGCCATGGTGACTGACCAAGAGATTGAATTCACAACCCCATCTGAGCGAATCATACACCAGAAAATCTTGTACAGCTGGTAGAATATTAAGAGGTCAAACGATGGACATAAACTTGGCAGAGCTCAGCCAGGTACTGCTGCAAGTGAGCCTTCAAAGAAGTAGAGAAATTTCTCTCTCTTGATGAGAAAAGAGATAGAAGGAAAGACAGATGTAGCTTTGATGTCATTCGTGCCCAGATCAATCTGTGTCTTAAACCAGTGCTCCACTACCACAGGCCTTTCTAGTCCTGTGAGCCAATCAATTCCACTTTTGGTTAAGCCAGTTTTGGTTGCATTTTACTTGCCACGAAAAGATGCCAAACCTATGTAGAAGTAAATGACGATGCTAAATAAAATGGAAGAAAGTTTCCCAGAGCCAAAGAAAATCACTAGATTAGAAATGACCATAGAGTACAGAACACGGTGAACTACAGAAATCCCTCACTGAGTGGCACCGTGTTGAAATTTCATAACTCCAAGAACAAGATGAAAATCCTAAAAGATTCCAGAGAGAAAATGAAACAAATTACCAAGAAATGAACGAGAAACAGATTGATATAAGCACTTTATCTGCAAAAATGGATGATGAAAGGGAGCAACACAGTTTTCAAATTTCTGAGGGAAAATGACTTTGAAAGAGTTTTATATCTATTTAAACTATCATCCCATAGGAAGCCAAAATAAGGACAGTTTTGGATATGCAGGGATACACAAATTTTATCACCAAATTTACCTTTTCTGGAAAAATTTCTTATGTATGAAATTCAGAAAAATTAATATGAATCCAAGAAAAAGAATGATAAAGATTTTGAGAAACAGTAATATAAAATATAACAACAACACAATTTACAATTGTCTAAATATTTTATAAAGTTTAATTTTTAAAAATCTGAAACTAAAATACTACATATTTTAATATAGATGAAGGAAAGAAATGTAAGCACGCTACAATGTAAGTTGTAAATGGGGAAGATACAATCAACTTTTGAGGTTAGCAAAAATATTAAGTTTAAGTGAAGAACAACAATAAGATATTTTGATGCTTTCTCATCAGAAACAATGGAGGTCAGAAGGCAGTATAATAACATTCGAAGTGCTTAAAAGCAAACCTGTCAAATAAAATTTCTACTTCTAGCAATAATATCCCTTAATATTTTTTTCAAGTGGACCTACCTTACAGGAAATTTGAAAAGAAGTCCTTCAGATTGAAAGTAAATGATACTCAGACAGTAACTGAAATCTACAGGAAGAAATGAAGAGCACTGGACATGGTAAATATTATAACACTATTTTGAATTATATAATATACATAGATATGATATATATCTATAAATGTATTACATATGCCAATAATAGTATAAAGGAGGGAAAGGAAATGGAGGCACATTAAAGCAAAGTTGCTATAGTTTACTGGAATTAAATAAGTATTAATTTATAGTAGATTGTGATAAGTTAAAGATGAACATTGTAAACACTACTCTAAGAAAATAACATAAAAAAATCTACCAATGAATTAAAATGATTTGCTAAAAGAATTGTTGAACACAGAAGCAGTCAGTAAAGGTGGAAGAGAGTGGCAGAAAAAGATATGAGATACAGAAAACAAATATCAAAATGGCAGTACATAGCAACAATTACATTAAATGTCAATGGCTAGACATTGTAATTAAAAGGCAGAGACTATCAAGCTGGATAAAAGAACAAAATCTATGCCATGTATAGGAAACATACTTTAGATGAAAGACACAAACAGATTAAAAGTAAAAGGATAGAAAATGGTGTATCGTGTAAACAGAAAACATAAATGATCTTGAGTAGCTGTCTCAGACAAAATAGACTTTAAAACAAGAAATATTACTAAAGACAAAGAAAGACATTTCATAATGATAAAAGGGAAAATATAATAGAATAGGAACAATTGCAAATATGCATAGACCAAGGAACAGACACAAAAATGAAGTAAATTCTGAACAGAATTGAGAGAATAAATAGACAATTTAATAATTATAATTGGAGATTTTAATATTCCTCTCTCAGTAACTGATAGAATAGACATGAAATCACTAAGAATCTAGAAGACTTGAACAACACCATTAACCAACTGGAGCTAATAACATACTCAGAAACTTTACCAAACGACAGCAGAATAAACACATTCTTTTCAAATGTACATGGAACAACCTCCAGGATAGACCATATGCCAGCCCTGAAACACATTTCAGTAAGTGTACATTTGAATTTAGAGGGTCTGAAATCATAGAAAGCATGCTCTCTGACCACAGCCAGACTGAATTAGAAATTTGGGGAAATCCCTCATACTTGGAGATTAAACAATACACTTCTGAAAAATAACCTGAGTCAAAGAAGAAACCACAAATGAAAACAGAACAAATCAAAATTTATGGGATGCAGCTAACACAACACTTAGAAATTATTCTGTAGCTTTAAATGTTTACATTTGAAGGAAGAAAGATCTAAAATCAATAACCCAAGGTTATATATCAAGGAAGGAGAGAAAGAAGAGCAAATCAACCCAAAGTCATTAGCAAAAAAGGAAAACTGGAGAGAAAAAAAACGTCACAAACAATGAAAATGAAAGCAGGAAAACAACAAAGAAAAATCAATGAAATTAAAAGTTAGTTCTTTGAAAACATCAAGAAAATTGATAATACTATTAGGAAAGAGAGACGACACAAATTTCTGAAATAAGGAAAGAAACAGGGGACATTATTACCGACCCTACAGGAATTAAAAGGATTGTAAGGAAATTTTATGAACAACTTTATGCCATCAAATAGAAAACTCAGATGAAATGTCTTGAAAGATATAAATTACAAAAATTTACTGAAGCAAAAATATGAAATAAAAAATATTTATAGAAGATAAGAAAAGAGAATTGGTAATGAAACATATACCCAGAGAGAAAACAAAAAGCCTAGACCCAAAGGGCTGCACTGGTAAACTCTATCAAACATTTTAGAAGGAAACAGTATGAATACTATACAAACTACTTCAGAAAATAGAAGGGAACACTTCTCAATTCCTTCAGTGAGGCCACTGTTACGCTGATACGAAGCCATACAGACATCACACAAGAAAGAAAACTATAGACCAATATAACTTCATGAACATAAACACAAAAAAAATTAGCATACTGAACCGAGCAACATATAAAAAGTTGACTTAATACTAGAAAATCAACTAATATAAGATAATAGAATAAGAAAAAGCACGTGATCATCTCAAGAGTGGTAGAGAAAGCATCAGACAAAATGTAACACTCGTTCATTATAAAAACTGAACAAACTAAGCATAGAGGATAAGTTCCTCAACCTGATAACAGGCAACTATGCAAATCTACTATTAACACTATATTTAAAGGTGAAAGAGGATGCTTTCCCGTCAATCGGGGAAAAAGGAAAGGATGTTCACTCTCTGGACTTCTATTGAATAATGTCCTAGGGCTTCTAACCACTACCTTAAGGTCAAAAAAATAAATAAATAAAAAGAAGTTAAAGGCATACAGTCAGAAAAGGTAGAAGCAAAACTGTTTTTATAGCATAAGACAGGATCTTATATGTATAAATTTATAAGGAATCTAGAAAAAAAGCTGTTAAAGTTAATGAGCAAGATTAACAAGGATACAAGAGGAATATGAAACTGCAATTGTACTTCTATCTACTAATAACATAACCTGAAAGTGAAAATTAAGAAAAAAATTCCGTTCAGAATTGCTTAAAATTAATAAAAATAGGAGTACATTTAATAAAAAACTTATATGACCTGTACATGGAAAACTATAAAACATTCCTGAAAGAAATAAAGAAAGATCTGCATAAATGGGGAAAAATACCCTGTTTATGGATTAGAAGACAATATTAAGATGGCACATCTCACCAGATTGATCTAGAGACTCAGTGCATTTCCTTTCAAAATCCTAGCAAGGTTTTCCGTGGAAATTGACAAGCTGATCCTAAAATTTATAGGGCAAATGACTTAGAATAGCCAAAACAATGTGGAAAAAGACGAACGAATTTAGAGGACTTACACTATCTGATTTCAAAATTTGCTATGATGCTACAAAATCAGGACTGTGTGATTTAGGCTTAAAGAGATATATTGATCAATGGAATAGAATAGGGAGTCCAGAAACAAACCTGTATATTTATGGTCAATTGACTTTTGACAATGGTTTCAAGGCCATTCTATGAAGAATGTATAATTTTTCGACAAATGGTAACAATTGGATATCTGTACACAATAAAAATTAACTTAGACCTCTATCTCACACCATACACAAGAATGAACTCAAAGTGGATCTACGTAAGAGCTAAAACTATATACTTTCTAGAAGAAAACATTGAAGACAATCTTTTTAATCTTAGCGTAGGCAAAAATGTCTATATATGACACCCAAAGCACAAGCCACAAAAAATTAACAAATTAGATTTTTATAAAAATTTAAAAGTTTTGTTTTTCAAAAGACACCATTAGAATATAAAAAGAAGTCACAAACTCTGAGAAAATATCTGCACATCATTTATTTGATAAAAGCTTTGTATCTAGAAAACAAAGAACTCTCACAACTCATTAGTAAGAAAAGTCAATTAAAAAAGAGGCAAACGAACTTAATAAGCATTTCATTAAGAAGACATGTGAATGGCTAATAAGGAATGAAAACATGGACAATATCATTAGCCATTAGGGAAATGCTAATTAAAACCACAATGTGACACTATATATCCACTACAATGACAATACTCAAAAAGATAGCTGATACTAAGCTATGGTAAGGACATGGAGAAACTGGAATCCTCGTACAGTGCTGGTGGGCATGGAAAATGGTACAACCACATTGGACAACAGTTCGGCAGTTTCTAACAAAGCTAAACACATATTTACCATATGACCCAACAATTCACTACTAGGTATTTAACCTAGAGAAATGAAAATATGTGTCCACAAAAAGATCTGTATGAAAAAGTTCATAGCAGTATTATTTATGATAGATAAAAACTGGGAGTAGTCCAAATGTCCATCAACTGACAAATGGACAAAGAAAATAAGGTATACTCATACAATGGAATACTACTGAGCAATAAAAAGGAAGAAACAACTGATACACACTATGACATGGATGAAGCTCTAGTGCATTATGCTGTGCAGAGGAAGCCGGAAACAAAAGACTCCATAGAGTATGACTTCATGTATCTGAAATTTCTAGAAAAGGCAAAACCATAAAGACAGAAAGCAGATCAAAGGTTGCTTAAGGCTGGGGGTGGGAGAGGGGATTGACTGCATTTGGGCACAAAGGAACTTTGTGGATTGATAGAAGGGTTCCAAAACTGGATTGCGGAGATGGTTGCAAAATTGTAGAAGTGTACTAAAAATCATCAAAATGTACACATACCATGGGCGAATTTTATAATGTTTTAAAAAAAGATGCAACACAAATTTTCTGTTCCTTAGTGGGCTTATTGGACCCCTTTTCATTATTTCATTCAATTCAGGCACTGAAGCTAAGATAACCAAACGGTTTTGGTACTAATAATAATGTATTTGGATTAATGGTGTTTTTATAATATAAGTATTTTTGTAATTAATTTGTGAACAAATAAACAGAAACAATTTTTTAAATGTAAGGAATCAAATAACTAAAGATAATTTCTAACAACTTAGATTTTTTTGTAAAAAGTTGCTGGGCTGATACATGTATTTAACTATATTTTCCCTGAGAATTTAAATAAAATTCTCTTTATTTTCATTTTCTTAAAGTTCTGTGTAATAAAAAGTAGTTTGATAATAAAAACTACCTTCTGGAAATTTCTATAAAAGTTTATTTTCTGTAAGGATTATCCATATTTTGTAGAAATATTGCATTGTATTAGTATGCATCCGTAATTAAACCTCAAAGGAATAAGGTCTTGATTGAAAATGGCTAGATATCATCTTGTTCCCGTCCACATTACGCATTTTAAAACCAAGATTTGCAGTAACTTTAAAAAGGAAGCCTTGCCTATGAAAAGGATGTTTTTAATGGGTAGGAAAAAATTTAACTATTAATAAGAAACACTGATGGGAATTCTCGAGAGGTCTTAGGAGATTACAGCCTGAAATGAACAAGTCCAGCAAAAGATAAACAGAAAAATTGAATAATATTTCAATCTCTTTGTTTTCATAAACAGAAAGTGAGGAAAAAAAGTCAGATCTATAACACCAACCCTCTTTATTTTTCAGTGTTAAAACAGGACAGGACAAATTTAAAAGCATACATGATTTAGGGGATGAAAATGGGGCGCAGAAGCAAAAACACAGAAGGTATTCTGGAGAGGTTCTGTGCTGGCAGCTGAAGCCAGTGAACATGACAAGGGAGAAGCGTTGGCCTCCTACAACCCTCTCCCCAGTACCCAATCTAACGCTGGAATCCCGACCGCCACATTTCTCTAAGGCCAACACAGCCAACTGATGCTCTCCACCACGACGCCCTCTGCCCAGCTTCCAGCGTCCTGTTTATTCTATTTTTGCCTTAATGACCCTTTTCAGCTAAAGGTTAGGAGAAAAGCAAGTGATCAAAGTAATTGATGGTAGGAAAAAGTCTTAATGTTCCTATGAGGCATTTCGTTTTTAAAATGAGGACATATATGGAAAATGCCCGGCAGATAGCAGTGACTCAAAGTTATTCTCTTTCCCCATCCCTCTGATTCTTTTCTTATTGGATTTTCCAAAGACATTACCTATCTCAACTAGATAATAGCAAGATGTACTGATCACGGTTCTGTACTCCTGAACGTAGATGCTGATGAGAAAACAGCAGGTGCTGAAGTTGAATGCTGCATCCTTCACCAGCTTTTCAGCAGGCCACGTTCAAAGGTTGATGACTGGCCATAACTTCAATATTATCCTTCCAGGGGTAGAATTGATGGCAACCTAGCTAGCCATATCTATTGGAAGATTTGGGGGGACCGTCCCAGAGTTCCTCAATATCATCATGACCATTCTACCTACCCTTGAGTTCAGCCCAGTGTAGATCCTAGGTCCTGCAGTCCACAAACCTTTATTTAGTGCCGGCTCTATACCAGGTCCTGGACCCACGTGGGTCTTGCGTTTGGCGCTGGAGGTCGCCAGGTGAATATGACAATCCAGGGCCTTAAAGGAGCACAGATTATCCAAACAGAAGACTGTAAAAGCTAAGTTCTGTCCTGTGCAAAGTGTCATTAGCTTTGGAAGGAGTTTTTTGCCTTCTGACCTTGTGGCCTAAACGGAGTAGCAACAGTTTCAGAGGTTGCACCGCCTCTACATAAACGAGAAGTGGGCTCTCCAGTGGAGAGCAGAGGCCTTCCACTCCACGCATCACACCTGTGCCGGTGATGAATAACCACAGCGCAGGCCCCTGAAGACAGAAGCCTTTCCAACAAAGCTGAGGGTAAACAAGCCGCCGCCAGTCACTATGACTAACCTTGAACCTAACAGTCATTTTCTTAGCCATTCTAAGACACCAAACCCCAGGGCATTAGCATTGTTATTCACAGGAAATGGAACCTGAGATTCAAAGGGAATTGGCCTCGTAGTTCAGACCAGTGCTAGGATTTAACCCTTCTCCCTTTTCTTTCGGAAAGAGAAGTTTTTCGAAATACCTTATTTCCAAATCAAAGAGGCTTCTAAAAGGAAGTGGACATGGGAAACCCAGGCCCAGCAGTTTTTAGCTGGGGAAAAAAATCCTAAAAGAGAAAAATCTTTCTAATATACCTAGTTATTCTCGCTCATTCTCTTTCTCTGCCCCCTCCCTTCCTCTCTGGGTGTGGGGCAAGGCGGACGGGGCGGGGAGCTCTTAGGGGTTTTATTATAAAAGATTCCAGATTCCCTGGATCCCTCCTGACCTGACACCTCAACTCCGGGGTGCGCTGCTGCAGCGCAGACAGGCAAGTCGTGCTTCCCCCCGGATCCGGAGCCCCGGCAGCCGCGGCAGGGCCGCCCCCTCGCCGGGTGGACACGAGGTCTGCGTCCCCTTGCCTCCTCCCTGCGCCCCTCCCGCTTCCTTCGCTACAAGTAGCCTAGGCCGGGCTGCTTCCAGAAGTTCTGCCGGCCGCACGCAAAGCAACTTCTTCGCGTCTCCGGAACTTCCCGGTGCGGAGAGCTCGGAGCTCCGGACTCGGGCGCGGACGCGGAGGGCGCGGGAGACCCCGATCGCGCCCATCACCCTGCGCCCGGCACCCTGCGCCCCGCGCCGGGAACCCGACACCTGGCGCCCGGTCAGCGCGCTCTCTCGCCCCAGGTGCCCGAGCACGTGGGGAGCAGCTGCAGCAGGTGGCGTCCGGGGTGGGGTCGATGAAGCGCAGCCTGAGGAAGATGCTGCGCCCCGGGGAGAAGAAGGAGCCCCCGGGCGTTGTCTACCAGGGCGTGGAGGACGACATGGACGACTCCGAGGACTCCTTTAAGGTACCCTGGGCGGTCGGGAGGGCCCCGAAGTCCGGGGGGGGCTCGGCTTGTCTTAACTTGGCGCTCTGCGTTTCGAGGTTTCTAGCGGGCGGCCCAGGGATGGAGGGCCGGGGGCGCAGCGGGATGAGGGCTGCTCATCTCGGGGCGTGTGTGCGGGACCAGAGGGGCCCTTCTCCGAAGGTGGGGCATACAGCTAAATGGCTGTATCGGCCAGCTATTCGGTGCCTTGGGTTGGGAAGTATTCTTGTCTTGTGGAGTGAAACAGAGGAACCAACGCCAGCACTGAGGCGTTACAGGGAATGGCAGGAGTGGCGAGTTCCTCCAGGGCATCGGGGCGTCGGGAAAGACTGTGGAGGAAGAGACCCTTTGAATATGGGTCGTGGTCTCCCCAGGGCTCCGAAGGGCTGGGATGGAGCTTCTGTGTCTTGTGAGGTTCCTGGGGCTTTTTCACCCAAAGGCAGCACTACTCAGCGCTACCGCCTGAGGGCGCAGTCTGAGGGCACAGGCTGCTGGGGGCTCAGAAAACTTGCCGGGGGGGTTTCCTCACGTTGTCTGCAGGAGGAAAGGGGTCTTTTTAAACGTTAGGATATCATTAGAAGTGTCACCCCAAACCCCTATCACAGATCCCTTTCCACACTGGAACCCTTTTAACAGTTCCTTATGTATTCTCCAGGAGAAAAGTGCTTATACAAACACACGTTCATATATCTATGTGTTTTTTTTTTTTTTTTTGAGGAAGATTAGCCCTGGGCTAATATCTGCCACCAATCCTCCTCTTTTTTTTTGCCGAGGAAGACTGGCTCTGAGCTAACATCCGTGCCCATCTTCCTCTACTTTATATGTGGGATGCCTGCCACAACGTGGAATGACAAGCAGTTCGTAGGTCCACACCTGGGATCCAAACGCGGGAACCCTGGGCTGCCGAAGCAGAACGTGCAAACTTAACCGCTGCACCACCTGGCCAGCCCCTCGTATATCTCTTTTATTTATAAAAGTATGAAGTCGGAGAGATTTGCCCTTTGATTTATTCACGAAATATATTTTAGAATACTTTTCAAATCAGCACCTGGAGCTGTACCTTGCCGTTTTTAGCAACTTTATAGTATTCCCTTATATGAAGGTATCATGATTTATTTAAGCAGTCCCGCATGGATGGGCGCTTCAATTGTGTTTTTGTTTTGTTTTGCTATTACACACGTGAATGAGTGTGTCTGTGAGTGTTCAAGTGGCTCCATCTGTCTGTCCACTGGTACCTTAGTGACTGTGTATGTGTGTTAATGTCCTAGCAGGATCAAGAGGTATGTATAGCTGTAATTTTGGTAGAAATTGACAAGTCGCCCTCTAAGCAAGTTGCACGAATTGACGCTGTTGCCCATCATGTGTGTGAGTCGCACATGTGTAGTAAATCACATAAACCAACAAACCAGGCCTCCCAAAGTCAGTCTATTTGCACATCCAGATTAAACACTGACTTTTTTCCTCCTCCTTACTATTAGCATATTCACCAAGGTCTTTTGGCTTAACCCCAAGAACTGAGGCCATGAGGGCATTTCAAGCACTAGGATAGTGTCTCTGGAATAAATATTAGGAGATGGGAAGAAATTTTAAAATTTTGAAAATGACACCAGAAATAATACATCCTTTGCTTACCGATGTGGTTTCGTTTTCTAGAGATATTAGCTGAAGGATTTCTGCAGCACAAAGTCTCAAACTTACTTTTCTTGCTGTTTTTGTCTGTCTTTAGTTTTATTGCCTAAGTCAAATAAAGCCGTTTATGTTATTTAAGGCTTGTAGAAGCCACAGTACAGCTTGTGGATCGAAGGATTTATCTATTTTATTTTGTTGTCTGCAGTCATTCCGGATCATTCTGCAGAAACCTCAGTGGTGAGAATAATTACAAATCAATACCTATAACACACTGTGGAGAGTTCTGAACTCGGAGGATTTCCTGGTTAAAAAGATCTGGTGTATAACATTTTCTCCAGCACACACGCTACCTCAGGAATGCTGAGAAAATCAGGGATTGAGAAACTTTACAAGATGAGAAATGTGGAAAAGAACCATCTAAATGATGCCTTTAGCCTTTTCCAGGGACTTTCTGTGAAGGGAGCTAATATTTTAGCATTTGACCTCCTATTTGTTGTCATCTGTCACATTAGTTTCCTTCCTTTTTGCCCCATTAGTGCTTTTGTGTATTTCATTAAAGCAACCTAAAACAGATGTATTTGCTATCTCCGTTTAAAGAGCTCAGTTAGAATTAGCTTCTTTAAAAGTGATCTAGTCTATGATGGTCTGTATCTAGTCATATAGTTCAGAATCCAAATAATCTGAAGTGACCATGTGACAGTAGAAAACTACACAGAATGAATCTGTAATAGTCTGTCTAAATGACGCCTTTGCCTGACTTTCGGAACTTTAAGAAATCTTTTCAAAGCCTGACTTGACATGTCATGTACTGTTTAGTTTCAGACAGTTGGGCACATCTGATGAGCGTGCACAAAGGATTTAGATGCTGTTTTGTCATTGTGAATTCAGGAGCACCTTCTGAGCATCCGAACCTGGTACTTGCTCTCGAGAGTGTGTAGTTGGGTTTGGGGTGACAGCACATCACTGGACAGACCTACACATTGCTCCTTCTGGCACTGTGGGGTGGCTGAAGTAATCCCTTTATTGCCACTGGAAGGACATATCAAATTCAAGTGGTAAAATACTTCCAAATGGATTTAGGTAAACACTTCCTTTGACAGGGTGAAACATTGAGAAAGAGCCTATATCTGTAAGAAGCTCATTTTTTTCATAGCTTTATCATTATTATTGTTATTTGAGGAGGATTAGCCCTGAGCTAACATCTGCTGCCAATCCTCCTCTTTTTGCTGAGGAAGATTGGCCCTGAGCTAACATCCGTGCCCATCTTCCTCTAGTTTATATGTGGGACGCCTGCCACAGCATGGCTGGACAAGGGGTGCAGGTCCGCGCCTGGGATCCGAGCTGGTGAACCCCGGGCCGCTGAAGCAGAATGTGCGAACTTAACTGCTGCGCCACCAGGCCAGCCCCAGAAGCTCATTTTTTAATTCATTCCTGAATATGTGTACGTTTGGAAATGGTTGAATGCTCGTTGTCATATCCTGCATTCACCAAGCTGTATGTAGCCTATATAGAATTTTGCTGTTGAAAAGTGACACATCTCTATTTAAGGGACCACCTTAGAAGACTGATTTCTTAGGTGCTATTCTGTGATAACAGAGCAAAAGCCAAAGTTCACAATTTTAAGATTTTGTTTTATATGTGCCAACCTGACATTTACTGAGTGAATTCAAATGTGCTCGATTCTTTATTAACTATGGTAAACTACCTTAAGTACTTTAATGCTTCATTTTATTTCATGGTAGCTTTCAATTTTAATGTAAGAAATGTTCTGGTTATCTCTAAAATAGCAAAGTAGGGTTTTTGACACCTATATTATTGTGTGTCAAATGTGCCCAGTCACCGTCAAAGGGAGAATTAAAGCAAGTACCTGGGTCATTGGCTTGGGGGAGGTTTCTGCATTTTCAGAAAATAGGCGTTTTACACTGGGTTCCATGAAAAGCTGCTGCCATGTAGAACGTGTTGCTTTTGGTCCATGGGATGAAATATTTGCCAAGAAATAGCTTTGAAAAAATTTCAGCCAGGTGTATAATCTAACCATGTATTTGCAAAGCTGGAAGAAACATTGAGCAGTAATTTCAGTCTCTATATTACCATAAAACTGGAATGAGGCTCCATTAATTTTTCCCATTGATGTTTAAGCCTCTAGGGAATTAAAATTCACCAAATAGTCCAGGAAAGTTCTAGTGTGTATAAAAGTCCGTATGGCTGCTCTTACGTACATCTGGGTTTTCCTTCCTTCCTTCTTTCACTCTCTCTTTCTGGAAAAACTATCTCCATACATGAAAGTCTCACAGAGAATAAGTACACAGATGTGTAGAAGGAATTTAGCACAGACAGTGTGAGGAGAGAGCTAGAGAGTGACTCTCAAACTTTTTTTTCTGCCTCAGAACCCCTTTAAACTTAATATTGAGGATTCCAAAGAATGCTTGTTTATTGGGTTATAGCTACCAATATTTACCGAATTAGAAGTTAAAGTGGTGAAAAATTTAAAAACGTGAGAATACACACATTCCGGTAACTGTCAGCACCGTGATGTCAGCACACATCTTGTGGCCTCTGGAAAACTCCAGTGTGCATTCCTGAGAGACAGAGAGGGGCTGGACTAGAGGACGGCACCCTGTGGCGGTCACGAAGGCCTCGAGGAGGAGGGAAGACTTGGGCGGCTACAGGAAGACAGCGTAACGGGAACAAGGAAAGAGAGAAGGGTGCCCTTCGTTTGGGTGGAAGGCCAGGTAAGACTCTAGCACCGTATGAGGCCAGCAGCACAGCAGGTTCTGGAAGAGCATGGCTTCTGGAGTAGAACTCTTGTGTGCAATCCAGGGACATACCGGAGTTTGGCTTCAGCCTCGATTTGAGGCCAAAAGCTGCAATTCAGCTTTGGCTTCAGCTTTGCCTTTGGCAACCAAATATCAGAATACCTAATTTGATGCCATTTCTGGCATCTCTGAATCTTAGATATGATACTATCATATCTAAACAATGTGAAAATGTTAGCACTAGAATAAGGTATGTCATTCATATTTATTAATAATACCTAAATATTCACTTTCAAATATAGGCAGAAATTCTAGGAGCAACTTGGAATAAAAATCTTGCCAGTTTGTTGAAGTATAATTAAATATAACTATAATTAATGATTTTGAAAATTCTTAATTTTCTGTAAAATGATATTAAGAATTTTTAAGTAGTTAAATAGAGAACGAGATGTCAGTTAGTGCAGCTATTAAGAGAGGATGCATTAGTTAATTTTAGGAAGAACCGAATACATTTTTTGATCCAAAATATTTATGAAAACTTAAGTAATAATTCAAGGCCAGATAATAGAAGCAAATTTATGACATGAAGGCTTTTGTAAAATTGTTTGCTGTAGTAACATTAATAACATTCAATAAAATAATTTTTAAAGATTTATTTAATTTTTACTAAGTTTATTCCACTTAGGCCGTGAGCTTTTTAAGAAAAAGTCATGTTTGGGAATTTTTCCTATCTTGTGAGAATGAATCAGAAGCAGAATGTCAACATGGTCACCTCAGAATTTCACAAGGAGGAAACATAATGTCATTCATGATAAATCATCTTCAGTCCAGACATAAGAAAGACTATAAGGAGCATGAAGAAGAAAAGAAAGTTCGAGAAAAATAAGATACTCAGCCAAGCTCTTGCTCCTCCCCTGACATCAGTGGAAGCGAGCATCTGTTGGAATTACACTTGTGCAGGCCAGTGACACCAGCCGACTGTGCCAAGACTTGTTGAGTCTGCTCTGCAAAGTCTGTTCTTATGCTTTATAATATCTTATTCTCTCACACAGTTTATTCTGGAACTGTGGTTTTGACCTCAACTTCAGCTTCTACTGTATGTTGGTTTTTAGCATTAATCAGTCAGCCGAAATATACGTTCCATGTAGCCTCCTGTTCAAATTCTGACTTTGCCACTTACTGTGTGCCTTTGGGCAAATGGTGTAACCTCTCCGTGTCCTGGTTTCTGGCCCCAAGTAAGTGTGCAGTAATGCTAGCATTTCCTGTGTGTAGATAACAATAAGGGGGAGAACATGACCTGGCTTGGCCTGGTGCAGGATTCCAGTAGTCAAAAGAGGAGGAATTACTCATTCTTGGGGGTGTGGGCAGCTGTTCTGAATTACTGCCAAGTGAATTACACGACACTGTTTCAGTATGATTCCAGCTCCAGTATATAAGGAAGTATTGAGTGGGAATTCACTGTCGGCAGAAAAGCCAAAGAAAGGATAGTAACGCAGATTCTTGGGCTTGATCCTTGCATTCACGAAAATCTTTATCTAAGCAAAATCCCTCATGCTGTAGTTTAAGTACATTTTCACTTGGCAAAGAAAATTCCTCTTTCTTTTCACTATACTCATTATTTCTCAGATCACATCCCTTACATTTACTTCAAAACATTTTTCAAGGCCTTTATTTCTACAGCATATATGAGTTTATGGTCAGAAATAAAATCATTTATTTAACGTACTTATCAATGTTAGGTGTTTGCTTGTAACTTCTGTATGTCTGTAACATTTTGTGTTTTTCAAAAAAAAAATATTTACCTTATTGTAAGCATGACAAATGGTTTTGGATGATAATTTTGTTAACGATTAACTTATATTAATGCTTTACATTCACTTGTTTGAGGTAACAGTTTTTTATATACTTCTAGGTGGTTTTTGAAGGCAGTACATGTGGCTTACAAAACTTCATGAAGAAACAAAAGAAATTAAGCAAATATGATGATACGAATGCCTCCCCTTTGCATCATGCTGCAGGAGAAGGTCAAGTGGAGCTGATGCAGATGATCATCAATGACTCCTCTTGTGAAGGTAGCAAAATGTTACCATGAGCGCTCCATAAATCCGTCATCCCATGCGATTCATTGGGAAGAGCAATATGAAATGATTCTGAAGGGTAGATTAGTTCCAGATTACAATGGGCCTGAATAGCTCACTCAGGAGGGTGGTTTTCCCAACAGACCAGTAGTGCTTCTCAAGTTTTCCCACTGAAATTCTGCCAAGGCTAGTGCACCAATCTGGGACATCCCACAAGCACAGATTTTCTTTGAATTTTTATGATAGACCACGAAATTTCCATGGACTTATTTCCATGAGGTCATTCTACACTTAAATTTCTTATCATTGAATAAAATCGAGACTCCCAGAAGATGTAACATCCTCCCCCACCCCAGCCTTGTTTGAGAAACGCAACTGTAGTCAGATAAGGAAGGGGGATGCCGCAGAGATTTAAGCAGTCAGGTGGTGTGAGAAGACCTTTATTATTTAATACAATTCTGTCAATATTGTGGAGGATGGATTGGAAGTGGAAGCCCAATTAAAAGGCTATTTTAGTAGTAAAGAGAAGATGAGAGCCCACCGGGGTTTTGAGGTTGGAATAAGGAGAATGGGAGAGAGTCAAGAGCTATTTTACACGTAGAGTGGACAGTGCTTGATAAAAGATTGAATGTGAGGAGTAAGTAGCAAGGAGTTGAACTAACTTTGAGATTCCTAATTTAGGAAATTACGCTAATAGTATAACCGTCCAGAAAAGAAGGCGGATAAGAAACAGAAGAAAAGTGATTGTGAGGATGTAAGGGGATAATGAATTTTGATTTGGTCATACTGAGTTTGAAGGGCCCAGGGGACATCCACTTGGAAATATCTGGTAGACCAATACCTAGTATTGTAGTAGATTAGAAATATGGAGGGAAAGGAGCAACCCCCACAGGGCCGTTGTTACACAGGAAGTAGCTGTGGAAATTGTATTGTATTGTAGAAATACATGGAAACCATGTGTGGCATCCGGGGCTGAAGCTCTAATTCCAGTCTTGTGGTTTATTAGTGGTGTGTCTTTTTTCTCATTAATCCTTTTCGAACCATTGCTATGGGCCAGACGCTCTATTAAGATCTTTAAAGATATGATTTGATATTCTCCTCCTAAGAACGTTGCAAGGTATATATATATATTTTATTTTCTTTCTTTCCTTTTCTTTTTTTTTTAACCAAATTTGAGTACGAGAAAACTGATGTTCAAAGAATTAAGGCAACTTACAGAACTCCTTACTAGTTGTGTAACATTGGCAAGATTTTGAATCTCCCTGGGCCTTATTTTTCTGAAAAACAGTCATGGTTCCTTGTAGGCTGTTGGAAGGCTGAATGGAATAATGGTTGTATGG
The DNA here is from genome assembly GCF_021613505.1 of Equus quagga. Taxonomy (NCBI): domain Eukaryota; kingdom Metazoa; phylum Chordata; class Mammalia; order Perissodactyla; family Equidae; genus Equus; species Equus quagga. The sequence continues at coordinate 69,397,934 of NC_060282.1, read as the reverse complement.
AACTTAATAGAGTGCCTGGCATATAGTTATTACTTTTATATAAACTCAATATTTTCTAACAATCCCCAAATTCATACCATGTATAAAAACATGTTGCTATAGGAGGATCTATTCCTTATGGATGCTGTAGATAGACATCTAACTCGTTTGACAAGGTCAGTACCATACTTCTGTGCATCCCCTAGAGGTGTCCATTAGATGTTTCTTGAGGACTGAAGCTATATTTTTATTTTGTAAAGAAGGTGAAGCCTACTGCAATAGCACTTGGCACTGAGCTTTGAAGTGAATAGGCACGCAGCAGGTGTTGAATACTGTCCAAGCAAAATCTAACCCAGATTTGGTGTCTTTTTCCAGCGCTGAATGTGATGGATGATTATGGAAATACCCCTCTGCATTGGGCCGCAGAAAAAAACCAGGTTGAAAGTGTTAAGTTTCTTCTCAGCAAAGGAGCCAACCCAAACCTCCGAAACTACAACATGATGGCGCCCCTCCATATAGCTGTGCAGGGCTTGCACAACGAGGTGATGAAGGTAAGCCTGCCCGCCGGCTCCGAGGCACAGACTGTCATTTTGGGACCCACGTCTGCTGTCTCTGCCTGGGCAAGGATGGCCAACCTAGGCTGCCAGGGCAAATGAGATGTAATGATCACAACATTAGTGTATTGAGTGGTTAATAATAGAATGTCCACTCACCTTTGTGTCTTTCCACAATGCCAGAATTTATAAAGGACCTCGCCACAAGTGACCGAGGTCCAGGAATGGCGGTAACAGCCTAGCGTTCCTTTACAGAGATTTGATCAAGCATCACACATTAACTCATATGTGTATCATAAAAACATATTAATTAACACCACATGGAGCATTCAATATGCAAAGGGTTATGAACCAAAGTCCACAAAGTCCTTGGCACGGTCCAGCGAGTCCAGAATGGGAAATCGGTCCAGCTGAAGGGAGCAGCGAGAGGCAGGGAATCAGCCAGGCGACTGACAGCGTGTCATCCTCTCTCTGGGATGGCTCCCTGGCATCAGTGTTTCTTCCTCTCGCCCCTTTATGCCGATTCCACGTCTTATCCAGGTCTGCAGTTGTGCTGTCTCCTTATCTCTGGGTGTTTCTTTAAGGTGTTGTCAGTCACACCCATAACTCCATTTTCTTGTGCCTTTCATGAGTCCTTAGCATAAGTTCTTCCATCTTGTATGCTGTTTATAGTTGGCTTTACTTCTGACCAACTGATGATATAGTGATGATGATGACGACGATGATGATAGTCTTATCTTTACTGAATAGTACTTATGAGCCAGCATTTTATTAAGAACTTTATATGTCTTAGTTTTTTAAATTGTCATAAAAAAATAAAACTATGAAGTAAGACTTCTATTATTCCCATATTCACATAACTGGTGAAAACAAGAATTAGGAATTTTGTTTTCATCTTTGTGTTTGCAAGTTAATGCTTTACCACTTGTACCTGACTGATTTAATGATTAAAATAAAGGAGGTGATGAATCCCTCAGTGAAGAGGGAAAACATAATTATGATTTACTGTTTTTTGTTAGAAGACATAATGATACCCGTGGGATATTTCTTTTTTTATTCCAGGCTTGAGAGTGAGTTTAGTCAAATAGAGGAAACCCAGGAAAATGCCTAAAGGGTAAGGTTTAGGCCGGGGCTTTTAAACTACACCTCAGAGTCTCACAGACACGCTAGAAAACACACATGCTTACTTAAGGAGGAAGGTGATTTACAAATGGATCAGGTTCCAGAAATTCATTTCTCAGGTAGGCACTTTGGAACTTATGTAAGTTTTCTTGTAGAAACAATATTGCGAATGATGACTTGGCTGTCGTGCTGAGCCACGTGTCTTAGTCAGTTCAGGCTGCTATAACAAAACACCATTTCTATACAATAAACATTTATTTCTCACAGTTCTGGAGGCTGGAAATCCTGGATCAAGGCAGAGGCAGATTCTGTGTCTGGTGAGGACCTAATTCCTGGGTCATAGATGGCCATCCTCTTGCTGTGTCCTTACATGGCAGAAGGGGCAAGAGAGCTTTCTGGGGTCTCTTTTATGAAGGTGCTAGTCCCATTTGTGTGGGCTCCACCCTTGTGACTTAATCATCTCCCAAAGGTCCCACCTCCTAATACCATCATATTGGGGTAGGATTTCAATTTATGAAAGTTAGAATTTCAACATAACATAAGCACTCGGTCAATCCCACCACACCAAAACCTACTTTGTCTATAAATCACCAAAGAGCTCTCGGGTATCCGCAAGCCCCACGCTTCCTTTAGTCCAGACACCTTCCTCTGAGCCCTCTGTGTCCATGGCTCCTTTAAGCTTTCCCAGTGTACCTCGTATGTAGCTCTGTCAGATTCTTAGCACGTGGTATTATGATCAGATGTTCCTGTGCTTCTCTCCCCCTCTAGCTGGTCATCCTGGGGGGAGGGACTGTGTGACTAATCTGAATATCTCCAGTCATCCTCACTGCTGGTAGATGATGGCTCTTGAATGAGGGAATGAATGCCTAATGGGCATTTTGGCTAAAGGAGAAGGGGAGAGCTTAGGTGTTAGCACCCAAGGAGATGAATCAAGGCAGCTCCTTGAGGAAGTTATTGGAAAGGCCTTTGGCAATAGGCTGTGTGTTTTTTAAGTGCCTGCATTATTCACGAGCCAGGTGCTATTTGTGTATCATCTGGATTGGGTCACTAGTGACCACAAGGACCGCCCCCCTCCCCATGTCACATACTACCCCATGGGTCTCTTGTGCTTCCTCTGGAGGCTCTTTTCATAAACAAATGCCCACTGACTTAATCTTGGCTCTGAAAGCATGGTTTGGGTAACAGTTAAAAGCAGGTAACAGTTAAAAGGCTAATGTTAATTAGAAATCAGAAATCTTCAGATTAACAAATATAAGAAGGTAGGTGTCACATAGAAATAGGAAAGAAGGTTTAGAAATAAGCCCATGACTGATTTATAAACTAGATGGGGGATATAACAGATTTTCCTGGGTGACACCAGGACAAGAAGAAAAATAGGGTTATAAGAGCATTGAAATAATTGTCTCTCCTTTACTTGGTTTTACTAGCTGTAACTTAATCTAAAAATTATATATTTTTTAAAGATTGGCCCTGAAATAACATCTGTTGCCAATCTTTTTTTCTCTTTTTCTTTTTCTCCCTAAAGGCCCCCAGTACATAGTTGTATATTCTGGTTGTAGCTCCTTCTAGTTCTGCCATGTGGGACACCGCCTCAGCGTGGCTTGATGAGCAGTGCTAGGTCCGCACCCAGGATCTGAACCTGAGAAACCCTGGGCTGCTGAAGTGGAATGTGCAAAATTAACCTCTTAGCAACGGGGCTGGACCCTAAAAGATATTTTTAAACCCCTCTGCTTCACTGGAGATGAAGAGAATAGAAGGAGGAGAAATTTTGGAGTCTTCCCGTGTGTTTGCAAATAGCAGTCCTCGTGGCCAGTTATACCGTGGGTCAGGCCTGTGCCCCACCAGCTCTTGACAATTTAGAGTGCTTCTCCATTGTCTGCTCTGCCAGCCTTCCCCCAGACCTCCACCACGGCCTGTATGATCGTAAAGTAAAAACTTGTTACCCATGTGTTACCTCAAGTTCTTGCACAGACGCCGCTGCTATGCATAGCGCTCCCTGGGGCGCACTGGTCTGGGGGTTCAGGAGGTGGTGGCCTTGTTTCTCAGTAGCCTGCAGGCCTTGGTCTTTGGGGCTTAACCTCACAGTATCCAGTGGTTTGACCCTCCCGTGAGGCTTCCTGGATTCTCATTAAGGGGATGTCTGGAGGCCTCACCTGCAAACCTTCCAGACTTGCCTGGTCATGACTGAATTTGAAGTGGGTGCAGTTTAGTCGTTCCCTCTGGAACCCCTGCCACGTATAATTTAACACAGCTTTTTGAAAGATTGCGCCTATGATGGTACAACAATAACACCCTAATAAATGCTAGAAATCTGTGATCTCTGATTCTAAGAGGGCAAAGAGAGAAAGATCTCGTCTTAACGACTTTGGTAGGTTACTTTGCATGTGAATCTAGAGTGTTAAGAGCAGAACTTGGAAGTGCCTCAAATCCATAGAATGAGCCTTGTGTTCTCATTTTCCTTCATCCATCAATATTTCCCCTATATGTTCTTGTGTACCAAAATCTCAGCTTAATTTTCTTTTGTGAGCAGTGCTAATTAGTGGACTTAATTCATTTGCTGACACTTGAGCACACATTCTATTAACAAGGGGCTCTGGTAGGAGGTGGTGTGATTTTTTTTTTTTAAGTCAAGCTTTTTAGGAAACAGCTTTTTTCATAAATTATTTTTAAATAATTTAATAAAAGTCTCTAGTTGGCCAATTCAAAGATTTCTCTCTTCACAGAGACATTTATATGAGATAATTATTGTTAGATTTAATATAAAATAAAGACTGGTTAAAGATCTATAGATTCTTGGTCAGTGATCAGCCGGAACTTAACCAGGAGAAGGATGAACAGGTCTTCAAATTAAATTGTGTCAGAAAAATTGCTAAACCATTTTATCAGGCATGCTGATTTCTTACATCATAGGAATCATGTTCCAGACTGAGTTTGAATTAATTGTGCTAAAGCTGTACCAGTGTTATATGAAACTCTCTTTTCTCTACTGAGGAGAGGGGAGTTTTCGTTGACATTTCCCAGAATGCTTGCGATCTAGTTCAAAGAAAAATGACTAGAGGGGAGAAAGAAACGGTTCCCGCCCCTCTTCCTTCCGCTTCTCCCACCTTTCCTCCCTTCCCCTCTTCCTCCCTTCCCATCTTCTCCATCCCTTCCTGCCTCTCTCCCTTCCTCCTCCCCTACCCACACATTCCAAATGGCTCCACAAATTTATTTTCTTGAAGATATTAGTTAACAGAGCTCACTTAATACAGGGAAAAGTATTAACTAGTATCTACGATTCTTATTCTTTTTCCAGTTCCACAAATCCATATTGCTTTAATTGATGTGATGTAGAAATTACCATTATTTCATCTATTTGAGAAATTTATGTAGTACCTGATAGATACGAGGTTTTGTGTCAGATTCTATGGGAGAAGGATGAAGAAAGATGAGTGAGGACATGGCCCCCAGCATCCAGAGCTTATAATCTAGTGGAAGACAAATACCCTATTTGGAAAACTGCAAGTTAACTTTTTGACACTTATTCCTGTCTTTTGTGTAGGTCTTGACTGAGCACAGCAGTACTGATATTAATTTGGAAGGAGAAAATGGAAACACAGCTGCAATGATTGCATGTTGCAAGGATAATAGTGAAGCCCTGCAGATATTGGTTTGTGTTTTAATCAAAATTTTCCTGCTTTCTTTGTCTTTTCATTAGTACAACATGAATTATTGTTATTTACAACAGCTCTCGGTTTCTCTTCTTAGGAAAATATAAAATACAGAAAATATGTCAGAGAAGAAATAGTTCTATGTGTTTTTGTATATGTATGCTCCTCTTAACTCTTACGTGGATCTGAGATTGCTTACAGAAGACCAACAGGAGGCGTTAAAGAAAACGTGAGATCAAAGTGAAAAGAAAGTATAGACAGGAAGAATTAAGATGAAGCTGCTGGTCAGGCTAGAAAACAAAATACAAAGTATAATAGCCTGTATGTTAATAAAAGTGGATCATACTTTTGACCCTGAGCTCCTGAATAGTCAAAGGAAAGATAAATAGGCTTATTGTTGAGCCCATGAAGTAAAAGCCGAGAAAAACATACCTGTTCACGTTCCTAAGATGAGAAGAAATGGCTGCCACCGGTTCTCCAAAAGGGAGCCCTGTGTGATGTAGTGACTGAGGTTCATAGCCACAGCCCATCGCCTGTGAAACCAGCCTTCTCTCTGGGTGAGATTTCCTGGCGCGATCCACTGAAACGCTGGAGATGCCCGTCTAAAGGACCGACAGCTGCTCCACATCCTGTCCCTTCTGAGTGTGGTACTAGAGTTCCAGCAAGTAGCTTTCTTTCAAATATTCCTTAATCACTTGTGTGTTATTTGGGCCAGGTTCTATATTTTTATCACTTCATTTTCCCTCTCCACCATCCCAGATGGTAAGAAAATGAAATAAAATAATTAAAAAATATCTCACTGATAATTAAATTTAGAAAGATAGTCTGACATATTTATTAGATGTCTTGGAGAAAGCTGTCATGATTGGACTAAAAAAATAAAAATAAATTAACACCCAAATCAAGAATTTAGAAAAAGAGCCCCAAATAACCCAAAAGAAAATTGCAATAAAGAAATAATAAGGTTGAAAACAAAAAATAATAATTTTGGAATTATTTGATAAATTGAGTTATTTTTTTGAAAAAGATAAATTAGACATGGTATTGGCAAGTCTAACTAAAACAGAAAAAAAAGTACAAATCAACAAAATCAGAAGTAACAACGAGATTTACCTGGATGTGCTGGAGTTTCTAATGAGAAAAAATTAATCTGCGTGATCCTGTCCTAAAAAATTTGAAAATCCTTCTTAATGGATAAGTAGCTGAAAGTAATTAAAATTTCAAAATTAACTAAAATGAAAGATTTGTAGAAAACTATAAAAAGTAAAAAAAAAGAGAATACATTATCACTTATATTACATGTTTTTATAGATTTTACAAGTTCTTTCAAACTTTCAAGGACAAAGTTTCCATTTCAGGTAATAGTTTTATAGCACAACAGAAGAGTGAAAACATCCAGATTAATTTTATGAATTGAGCATCATAATAATTCTAAAATTTGACAGCTCCTCTCAAAAGAACAGTGTAGATCAGTGTTACATATAAATAAATCTTAAAAATCTTAAATCTTAAAATCTTAAAAATACTAGCAAATTAATTCATTGAAATAATTAAAAGTAACATGCAATACCATGTTGGCCTTATTCAGGGAACGTACGAATAGTTCAGTATCAAATTATAGCACATCAAATGGCCCGAGTAGACAAAGCATAGGATTATATCCATATATTTATCTTTAAATGGATATGGATTTATCTATAAAGCATTCTTAGAAATCTGTAAGGAAAAGACAATACTCTATAGAAAATTGGTAAGGGACACATGAAGTTCAATTAATTTTCTAATAATCAAAGAGAAACATGTTAAAACAATGAGATCTTTTTTTTCATCTCTTAAATTGAAAGAATGAAAAGACCTTGTTGATATACAGTGTTAGAGAAATTTTGATGAGTAGGGGAATTTCATTCACTGTGGATGTGAATACATTTTTTCCTGCTTTTTCTCCCCAAATCCCCCCAGTACATAGTTGTATATTCTTAGTTGTGGGTCCTTCTAGTTGTGGTACATGGGATGCCACCTCAGCATGCCCTGCTGAGCAGTGTCATGTCCGCGCCCAGGATCCGAACCGGTGAAACCCTGGGCCACCAAAGCGGAGTGTGGGAACTTAACCACTGGGCCACTGGGTCGGCCCCTGGGTGTGAATACTTTTTGATTCACCAATTCAAATTCTTGGAATACATCCCAGGGAGATAATTAAAGCTATCACTGATATTAACATCAATGTTATATACCAGAGGGAGAAAACCGAAAAAAAATTGAAGTTCAATGACAGGGATTCATTGTATAAAATTTTGTGTACCCCAAAATGGAATATGTACTTGACAAAATATTTTTTAAATCTTAAGTAAAAACTCTTTTGAACAGTATGATGACACAGTATACATATAATAATTACTTTTGCAAAGAAATAAGTGAAAAAAGAAAATCTAAAATGTAAACCAATGGCGCCTCTAGAAGGTAAGATTACAAGTAATATTTATTTCACACTTTTCTGCTTTTTCAAAGTCTTTCCTTTTATGAAAATAGAAGGTACTTAAACCGAAGTCCAATGATCTATAAGATGGTAGTTGAAAATGATTGACTCAGAGACCAAGTTAATATATGATTCAGTTCTTCTAACATCTTTTGAATAGAGAACTTCCATTAGTGAAAATACCAGATTTTCATAGTTTAACAAGAATGTTGGTCCAGTCATTTATTAATTTTACACAAATGAAAGGAAAAGAATCTGGGAAATATTATCACTTTATTTGGATAAGGAATTGAGAATAAGTGTAGGAGTAGTCATGTTAATGTTTAAAAATATCTCATTATTCCCATTGAAAAATGTGTTGACTTTAGTTTGCTGAGGTATCAAGAGTGATATTTTTGTGTCTACATTGTTACTTCATCTTGGGAAAATATAGTGTCTCTATTTCAGAATCTTAGCCGAGTACCAAAATTACCTTCTTGCCTAGATTTCATATCATATGAAGATTTTCTCTACAGTTTTACATAGGCGCAGACTAGACAAATGGCCTGGGAGAGGAGAACAATTCTTGTCCATCCTTGTGCTTGGGGTTTAGCTTGTGTATTTGACTTTTTTTGTTCTTTCTTTTCCACTAGTTCAACAAAGGAGCTAAGCCATGTAAATCAAATAAATGGAAATGTTTCCCTGTTCACCAGGCTGCGTTTTCGGGTGCCAAAAAATGCATGGAAATAATATTAAAGTTTGGTGAGTAGAGGCTTTCCTACATTTTATGCTATAAAGAAGTCTATTCTGGTGGATGCTGTTAATTTGAAAAGTATTTCATAGAATTTATACATGGGCTTCTATGTAAGTCTAAACATCCTTTCTTTTAAAAAGTTCCTTTAATTTATAACATTTGTTATCTTGAATTTATTTTCTTCTAAAGGTGAAGAACAGGGATATAGCAGAGAGTCTCATATTAACTTTGTGAATAATGCGAAAGCTAGCCCTCTCCACATGGCGGTTCAGAGTGGCGACCTGGAAATGATTAAGATGTGCCTGGACAATGGTGCACAGTTGGAACTGATGGAGGTGATTGTTCATGCTCGAGACGTTGCTTTCGTTTTAGAATTATCCAGTGGTTTTTCAAAATGCTTTACAGCTCTTTTATAGTTAATTTGGATGGAAATAGGTATGATTTCCTGCAGTTTATGTAGAAACAGAAAGAGAATATCGCACATTGCAATCTAAGGAATTTGGAGAGCTACCGAAAACAATTGCAAACCCAAATAGAGATGCAGTAAAGATCATGATACTGATACTGATAGATGTACTGTCCAAGGTGTGAAGAGCCGTTGGATGCAAGGAAGCAAACTTGCCAGCTATGATTTTTATATTGATACTTTTCAGTATATGAAACTGATTACTATTCATCATCTTAAATTCCACATTCCTTGATTTTGCTGACCTGGGAAGAAAAAATTCAGAGCTGAATTTAGGTTAAATGGGGACTTAAACAGTGATTCTGATATCAAAATTCTTTACAGAATGCGAAGTGCACAGCCCTTCATTTTGCGGCCACCCAGGGAGCCACTGAGATTGTTAAATTGATGATATCTTCCTTTTCCGGTAGCAGTGATATTGTTAATGCAGTGAACGGAAATCAGGAGACGCCACTTCACAGGCGAGTTTCCCACCTGTCATTCTGTGTACAGATTTTTAGTGTTCAAGTGTTAAATTGTACCCTGCAAGAAAAAGTTAGCACTTAGCGTAGCGGAAGCTCTGTAGTTCAAAAGAAAGGAACAGAAATAACAAAGATCCTGTGATTCAGCTGGAATCCCTTTGTTCCTCTGGAATCAAAGTAGAATGTTAAATAGATTTTCATAGAATAAAATCTCCAGTGGCGTATTCTGGATCAATTCTTAATCCAGTGGATATAGGAACAAGATTAATTTTCTATATGCTCGGGAGGTCAACATACATGGCTGTCCAAGCCCTTTCTAATCTGTTCCAATTCCTCATGTGTGTCTTATCCACATTTTTAGTGAAGATAATGAAGCAGATACATATGAATGTTCCCCTTTCCCACCCTGTTCCCCTTTCCACCCACTGCCCCAATTATAGATAAATGTTTTCAAAACATATAGTTGTAGGAAGTGATAGCCAAGCTCCAAACAAGATAATACTTCTGTGGAATTTAATGGAAATACATGTCAGAGAAAAAAGCATCTGAAATTATAGGCTTACTAGGTGCTAGGACAGGAAACAGGCAGTGTAGAATTGAATTCTGTTCCTTTGGAAGACAAGGATTAAATGCTTCCTGTGTGAGTGAAAGGTGGCTGGGATCTGTCTGTCTGTCTGTCTGTCAGTCTTTCTTCTCCCCACTGCCACCCTCCCCACCACCCCCTGCAAACCTCGGAGGATGGTGGAAGCCTGGAATGGCAGAAAAGAGCTGAGATTTTCCCAGTAGGTAACGGAACCAGGAAATCTACAATATCTCTCAGGGAAAAAGAAACTCTAGCTACCAATATAAGATCTGGTTCTAAGCCAGGGAGGCAGGGGATGAATGTCCACATTGGCAAAAGCACCGGCCACAGTGGGATATGCGTGACTAGAAAGGAACTCCCACTTAGGATGAGTTTGCAAACTAAAATTTCATGGCAGAAAGGAAAACTTAGAAAAGACAGCAAAATCGACAAAAGGCTAATCTACTTCTAAGGAAATAGAAATAGTAGGGTCATGTAAAGTAATTTTAAAATAAGGACATCTAAAATGTTTAGAAATTTAAAGGAAGGAATAGGCAGGTGTGTAAAAATAAGTGGATTAAGATAACAGATTATGCTAAGCAAACTGGTATTTAAGAATCAAAGATTGGTAATATGAAAAAGATCCAGTTAGAAACCCTAGAAATGCAAAAAAAAAAAAAAAAAGCCATTGAATTAAAACAAACGCTCAATAGATAGACTAACGTTTAGCCTGGAGATTCTCACACTTGCACGTAGAATCACGTGCGGCGTTTATAAATCCTAACGCCAATTCCTACGCCAGAATACGTCAGAGTCTTTGAAATGGGTCTTTGGAATTTTAAAAAACTCTTTAAGTGATTCCAGTGGTTAGCCAATTTAGAAACCCAATGATGTGGGTATAGGTAAAATGTGTCCATTCAGAACACAGCTTTAATATACAAATCTGCATAAAAAGGAGCTCTTTTAGGAAAATAAACTCATCCACCTGGCCCATCAGTATCCTTAGCCTGGTGATGACTCTAGCTGGACATACTCAACTTGGCTTGGCTGAAAATTTCTTGGACCAGTTCAGTCCAATTCTGACTAATCAATATTGATCTACAGTCCTGGAATGTCCTTCCAGTGACATTTGGAGTTTTTCTTGAGCTGCAAAGGAAAGTTTGCCTTTTGGGCTAGAATTCCTCTTGTTACTGTAGTGGAAAGACCTCAGTGCATTGTTTTGGCTGAAACTCCAAAGAGTTTACTCCGAAGAGTAAGGGGAAAGGGCTTCCAGCCTACCTGGCTGTGTAACATTTGGCAACCATTTAACCTCCCCAAGCCTCAAAGTCCAGATCTATTGAGAATCTACATTTCTAACTGATTCCCGGGTGGCGTCAGTGCTGTTGACCTGCAGCCCACACTTTGAGTGTTAAAGCTCTAAACTGGTGAGAGATAAGAACAAATCAAATGGGACCTTAATGTTATTATTTATTTCCTACAGTTACTAAATATATTTAATATAATTTAAATATAATGCAACCTCTTGTGAATTTAGGGTGAAAATTGGCAAGCTAACTCTGAAATTTACATACAAAAGACTAATTATAGATTTTGAAAGGTTATTAATTCTCTAGCATTTTTTATCATGCTATTAAATGTCATTTAAATTGACTTACTGAGTATAGTAGCTTTATTTTATATGTTTATATTAGTAGTACCTTAATATGCCTATAATTCTCTTTTTGCAGAGCCTCGTTATTTGATCACTATGAACTAGCCGACTACTTAATTTCAGTGGTAACTATTCCATTGATGAGTTTTTTCTTATTACTGTGTACAGTTAAAAACATCATATAATTACATAATATGAATTTTCAAAAATAAGCCAGATTTTAATTTCTTGCTTATGAGCAGAAAGTTTACAAAAAGATAATTGACACATTTGTAAATAGAGTATGTCATGTATGAACCCATAATGGCCAAACTTCATTCCCACCAACTTAGAAGTAACAAAGTGTACTCTTGATAGCTGTACCAAGGTTTTTAGCGTGGGGAGTTGGTGGGTCCAAGGCAGGGAGAGCTCTTCTGTCAACTGGTCCTAGGACAGCGTTAAGGCTGGCGACTCTGCCGACCCTTCTTCAGCACAGGTGGCTTTGAGGTGGAGGCAGGACAGGCAACACTTGTCACCCTCACCATCCGTTGTAAGCTTCTGCCCCAGCTGCCTCAGTGCCGTCTTTCAAACAATGAAAAACTGAATGAAAATTAAAAATATCATCCAAGGTTTGTTACAAGTGAAAGCACGAGATCTTTTTTCACTCTAAGAAGTGTAATTGGTTGGCTTTCAGTTAAATTTTAATAAGCCATTTATACAGATGAATATATGATGTATTTAAGCCCCACCATATGAGCAACCAATGTAGTTTCATTTGTATATTTAACAAGTGTTTGTTGTCACCAGCAACTATTGACATTGTGGTATTTACATAGAAGAATCCTGGGAAGACTCATTATTTACCATAGTTTTGTCACACATGGTTTCTTGCAAATGCAGCCATCTCTTCACCTGGCAAGAGAACTGTAGCAGAACCTCACTGACCACCATCCTTCTTTCAAAGGGAATATGGCTGCCGTCATTGTCTGTATCCGATGGGTCCCCCAGGAATAGGGAAATATCCACAACTGAAGTTTAAGCTATTTTTATTACCCCGTCCAAAAGATAGAATTCTTTCCATGAACTTTTTTAAAGCCTTTGTTTTTTGTCATATCAAATATTATAACCATAACAAGTAATGGTAAATATTGACTTATTCGTTTAAAATATATATATGATGTGATTTTTAAATATGAATTTTCTCAAATATTTGGCTAGAATTTTACGTTAAGATTTGACTTATTTCAATTCAATTAGTTGAGTTCATTTGTTTCAGATGGAGTAGATTTTTTAAAAAGTGAATAATTTCTTGTGACTGTTTTAAAAATCATATATGCAATAAATTTGGAAGATTTTTTTATTATGGACATATACAAATTTTTTCTTCCAGTAAGAACTAAACTATTACTATAGGTTAAAGGATTTTATTTTTATGGTTTAGATAGTAATATAGATCTGTTGCCAGATGTCATCAAAAGATTAACATGTGACGATAATTTTTCTTGTTGAAATGATAAAAGAATGCCTTGATTTCTGATGTTACAACATATGAATTATGGGGAAATTTCAAGCAGTTCTATAGTTAGTCATATGCTGAGTGCTAACCACATTATGGACACTCTATCCCAATGAATTAACCTTATTTACAGATTGCAACGTAAGCTGGTTTATCTGTTTATAAGCTCTTTGTTGAATGGCTTTGTTTTACTTTAGGGAGCAGATATTAACAGCACCGATTCTGAAGGACGTTCTCCACTTATATTAGCAACTACTTCTGCATCCTGGAATATTGTAAATTTGCTGCTCTCTAAAGGTACCATGAGGGACCAAGACAAGCCTTTAGAGCTACTACTCAATTTGGTTAGATAAACATTTATTAATCACTTATTATGTGCTAGGCTTTGGGCCAGGTACGATGAATGCAAAGATAAATAGAATACCTCTCATGTCTAGAATAATTTTCAGTCCAGTAAGGGAGTGATACTTAAAAAGATAATTTCAGAACACCAATAGATAACATTTATAAAGCAATTATTATGTCCCAGGCATTTTGCTGAACATTTTCTCTACATTCTTTCAATGATTAATGCTATATGATGGAGGTCCTCTAACTGTCCCCATTTTAGATACTAAGCCGATGTGATGATAACAAATAATAGATGTATCATCCCCTCTTCTTGCTTGATCTTTAATCTCTGTCTTTATATTTTATGCTTTAAAATGTAAGACCTCCTATATTAATTAATGTAATAAATTACCTATTCTCTACCCCCCTTACACAGACACACACACACATTCTGTAAAGTAAACCTATTTTTAAATATATTTAGTTTTCTTACCTAAGTAAAGTTTCCTGTAAGTTAAAGCTTGGCAAAGTTTTAAGTCAAAAATCGTTTATTTTCTTAAATTGAAAATCCACCATAGGCCATGCTTTAAATAAATGAGTAGAAGTTATATTTATATTGTACCTTTTTTTAGGTGCCCGTGTAGACATAAAAGATCATCTTGGACGTAATTTTTTGCATTTGACTGTACAGCAACCTTATGGATTAAAAAATTTGCGACCTGAGTTTATGCAGGTAAACATGTCCAGATTTCTATAAACTGAGTTGGGTTCAACAAAGAGTAAAGTGATTTTGCTTGTTACGACTTTTACTATTATGCAGACTGATTCTGGCATTTAAAAATTATTTAAAAATAAAGATGCCATATTTGAATATTTATTTACAGCATAGTGGTGATAAGTGTGATGATGATAATAGATTACAGTGGGATTGAGTTTTCCAGGTTATAGAGGAGGTTCGTATATATCCCCATCCATAAGAAGTCAGCTTTCCTTCACTCTTTGACCCTTACGGATTGCGTATCAGTAGAAAAGCCAAGTAAATGAGTGAATTAGCATTATCAATTAAGAAAAGCTACTCAATAGACTTGACTGGTTGACAGGTTTGAAAACATTATCTCCATATAATATTCACCAACCAGTAGTTCCTGAGTGACTATTGGGTGTATCTGAAGTACATCATATCTTTATAATAAATAGTTTTAATATTGTTAATATCTTTAATAAAGAATCAAAAATATATTTGTATTTGGCTATTTTAAACAAAAATTAAAATATGTTTGTTTATTGATTGGATTAAGCTGCTCATCTGCCATTTGTTTCTTATTTAATATTCATATAAAAGATAAAGTAAAACTAATTTTAACATCTCATCCCTTTCACTGAACAGAACACATTAGCATTAAACTCTTAAGTGTTCTTTGGAGGAAAAAAGTGAAGGGGTGAGGGGAGTGGTGTGCAGTCAAATACGTTTGGGAAATGCTGGGTTAAAAATGTTAAGTACATTTCCTACTCTTTGGATTTCTCAGAGCCTTTAACGTGGTAATGTTCATTATAGGGAGACAGAGCGTGCACCATCCTCTACATTTATTTTACTCTAGTACCCTTTAGGTTATTTATAGTTTTGCCCTTTATTGGAAAACACTGTTGTAAAGAATAGTTAGAAAACACTATGTTAGCATGATAGAGTTATATTTAGATTATTGATTTTTCTCCCATAGATGCAACATATTAAAGAGCTGGTCATGGACGAAGACGACGATGGGTGCACCCCTCTACATTACGCATGCAGACAGGGGGTCCCTGTCTCTGTAAATAACCTCCTTGGCTTTAACGTGTCCATTCACTCCAAGAGCAAAGATAAGAAGTCACCCCTACATTTTGCAGCCAGGTGAGGGTCAGTTTATGTGACACATGAGCATGTCTTCTTTCTGTTGAATATTTGCTTTAAAAATATGAAACCTAAATTTTTCAAGTTATGGGCGTATCAACACCTGTCAGAGGCTCCTGCAAGACATGAGTGACACGAGGCTTTTGAATGAAGGTGACCTGCATGGAATGACTCCTCTCCACCTGGCTGCAAAAAATGGCCACGATAAAGTAGTTCAACTTCTTCTGAAGAAAGGTGCATTATTTCTCAGGTGAGGATATATGATTGGAATATTTACATCTTCTTTCTAATTAGTTAGCCATTTTCAGGTTGTTTTTCTGTTTTATTTTTGATTATGACATCTAACTTTCTATCTTGCTAAGTACCGTTATCCATCTTATTTAATCCTCGGAACATATATGACTTCTCAAATATTGAAAGAGAAGTCAGTATTATTCCCAGTTGATAAATGAAGACATCGAGGTGTATAGAGTTGAAGACCTCGTCCAAGCTCACAGAATAAGTGGCTTTGTGTAGAGGAGTTCCCAGAACCTTTGTAATACAGTTCCTCACATTTGACTTCATGGCGCTACCATCTTTTTATGCAGATGAAAAACATGTACATACACACACCCCATACAAATTCAAAGACTCTACTTTTCATTCAATCTAATGAGTGATGGACATAAAAAAAAGCTCCCTTTAAGCTGCAACATGAGACATAAAAAATTCCTGAATTTCATTATATTTAAAGGAACTCTAACACTAGGAGCAAAACCAAATTAAAATAATTAAGCATAATAAAAACGTGGCATAATTAAATGACGTCTTTGTAAAGAGAAAAGGAAAACTCAGAAGAGTTTCCTAAAAGTGTGATGAACTAGCCCCTAATTTCACCAAGGTGGCGGCAAAGAGCTCATTAGGCTGATGTTCAAATACATTTCTTCATCAGAGTACCAATCCCAGCAATGGAGTGATGCAGCTGCGAAATGAGAGCTCTGCTCAGTTCCTTCCTGCTTCCAAGGGATCACAAGGCAGCAGACCTGCAAAGGGGACCCCAGTGGACCCAGGCCAGAGAGTCGTTGCTTAATTACCTCGTAACTGAAATAGCAAGGTGGCTCTTGCACCCTGAAACAGTTGCTCAGTAGCACTGAAATTAAATTGTGTCAGGATGTCACACTTTTTCTTTTCTATGTCTAATTTGGAAAAATGACAAGCCTTCATTGTATTTGCATCTTAATTTCTGTGAGAAAGGACAAACATTTTCCCAAGGGATTAAGTAAGCATCTTTGAGAGCCCAGATGAGAGATCTCTTCAGACCTGAACTCTTAGAAGACTAAGAGGCACTAAGCTAAGTCCCTAAGCCGTGTATTCTAAGATGATATTACTATTAGCAATAACTAGTGGCCAGGAAAACTAATACCATCGTCATGGAAATTTTTTGATACAATGTTCAGTGAAACAATGAAACATGATTTAAAATAGTGTGTTTAAGTACATTACAGCCTTGAGGAAAGTATTATGACACAGACATGCTAACTCTAGTTTCACCCACCCCCAAGTCTTTGATGATGTTTTGTATACCTTAATACTTTAATATGCTAAATTAAAAAAATACGTGAATCACATTATAGGTAGATCATTTGAGACCACTAGGCTTGAAGTTAGCTCATTTGTTATAAATATGTGATAAATATTTTGTTGCTAGAACTTTAGCAACTTAGACATGCTTTTGTTTTGCCATCAGACCACTTTTCAGATTAATGATCCAAGGGGCCTCCCTTCCCACGTTTCTCTCTAAAGTGAATGCGCACATCTTCTCTTAACTCTTTAACAGTGACCACAATGGCTGGACTGCTTTGCATCATGCCTCCTTGGGCGGGTACACTCAGACCATGAAGGTCATTCTTGACACTAACTTTAAGTGCACGGATCAGCTGGATGAAGAAGGGGTGCGTACTGTGTTCCTCATACCGCCCCGAAATCTTGGCATAGAGAAACCTCCTCTTCTTCTTAGCCACCCTCCTCCCTTCCTTGCCCCAGTCATGGTCTTTTATTGGATTCTTACTATGCAGACCCTTAGAGTGAGGAGTGAGTAAGAGGGGAACTGGATAAGGAGAATGCCAAGAGTTGGGGGTGGTGCGTGTTGAAGACACCTCTTCAATCTCACAGAGGCTGGTCCACAGGCCCCTGTGGATTGATGAGAAAATTTTCCCCACTCTCTAGTGAACGGAGAAAAATGAAGAGGACAGGGGTAAGTCTTCATATAACTCGGTGTATTTGATTTGAAGGACTGCCCTTTATTCTGCTATGAAGTTCTTTCTCCTTTTTGGAGAGCCAGCGTTGAAATGTACATTCTTTCACCAAATGATAGAGAGGAACTGCCTTTTAAAATGTCTTTATGTGGCAAAACTAAAGACTGGCAACCACATAGCAATCACTGATTTTTTCTTAATTTTAAAAACCCATGAAAACCCCAAATCTGGAAACCACTGCTCTGCCAGATGATAAATCTCCTGGAAGTATTTTCTTCTGTGTTCATTCCAACATCCTTACCCTGAAATCCTGTCCTTTGTCCTTGTGGCATCACCTCACTGCAAAAACAAAGCAAAACAAGCCACTTGGAATTCAGGTATACACACAGAGACCCCCCCACACCCACACCCTGCACACACACAGTGTTTGAACCATAAACTCATTATTTTGAAGCTTGATTCTGAACACCAGTTTAAAATTTTATGTATTTTGGTACTAAATAGTTAGCTTTGTTAATAATTGTTTTTAAGCAATTCAACAATGAAACAAAGTGGTAAAACAGCCTTAGATGATTAGCCATCATCACTGGATTTTCTGTCTTCTGTTTTCTCTAAAAGAACACCGCGCTTCACTTCGCTGCAAAGGAAGGCCACGCCAAAGCCGTCGCACTTCTCCTGAGCTACGGGGCGGACATCATCCTGAACAAGCAACAAGCCTCCTTTTTGCATGTTGCAATTCACAATAAGAGGAAGGAGGTGGTTCTTACAACCATCAGGAACGAAAGGTATGCTGTCTTCCTGTCTACTGTCATTTAGTGCCCTCTGACGTGAAGGATGATTCACAAGCTGAGGGGAAACGGAAGGAGAAGAAGAATAAGTTTCAGCTCTTAATCAACATTGTTTAAAGGTCAGTTCTTTACACTTTTTTTGGGTTTTTTTCGGTGAGGAAGATTGGCCCTAAACTAACATCTATTGCCAATCTTCCTTTTTTTGCTTGAGGAAGATTTCCCCTGAGCTAACATTTGTGCCAGTTTTCCTCTATTTTGTATGTGGGATGCCACCACAGCGTGGCTTGATGAATGGTGTGTAGGTCTGCACTTGGGATCTGAACCTGCAAGCCCCAGGCCACTGAATTGGAGAGCATGAACTTAGCCACTATGCCACTGGGCCGTCCCCTACATAAAATTTTTAATGAACTCTTTGGGTGACAACAGACATGTTGCTTAAGCTCTCTGATCTTCAGTTTCCATTTCTAAATCACGGGAGCATGGACCACCTTCGTAGCACTCTCGTAAGACTCACGGAGTTCAGGCTTGTGTTGTGTCTGGCACCATGGTCTTTGTCAAGCAAACCCTGCCTACCTGAACTTGACACTCTGTTATCAACAGAACCCCCAAACTCGATGTTGGTGAAAATATTCTCCAAGGTAAATCCATGTTGTTACTAGTGCCATCCAATGGAATTTCCCTTAACATGTGATCTTTTGTGGTTGTGGATTTTTAAATCATACTCTCAGGAGTTTGAATGATGAAGTTGGAGGGTAGTTTCTCTTGCTTCTCGAACATAAGCTTTTCTACATAGTCACAGATAGATGTGCACAAGGGCCCAGTATCACCCAGTAGTGGACACAGAAGTGAACAATCTCATAATCAAGGCAGATCAAGCCTATGTTTTTGAGTATGGACAGTCTCAAGATTTTCCTGCTGATCGTTCCTTTGAAACACTAGTCAGTGCAAGTGTGCAACAAAAAGTTTCCTACTGGTTATGCAGACATTCTAGACGGATTTTATCAGTAGGGTTAACAGAAAATTTGTCTGGATAGTTTTTAGAACTAGTCTCCTATTACATAGCTAGGATCTTGGAGGTAGATGGTCTCTTCTTCACTTCCTGTTGTAGATTTATTTCCTCCTTGGCATCATAAACATCTTCTTATCCCATCCAACTGGATGGCAAGGAAGAAAGGGACAGACTCTGCGATGTTCTGGAAGAACCCATGCTTATTAATGTACTTAATGTGTTATTTTGTAGTTTAATTCAATATAGGAGATATACATGGATTAAATGTTAAGTATCATGTGCCAGTACTGTGTTGCGATTGTATATGAATATGGATATACCTCCCCAACACGACCAGCTCCTACTATTTCATGATTTCAGGAGAAGAAGAAGGTTAAAGACTTCCTTCTTTAGAAGGCATTTAGAGAAAGAGAACAGTGATTATAACAGGCATACTAAAATTTGCCCACATTTCTAATATCCATTAATGGATAAAGACCCTGGTAATGGATTAATCGTGGTTCACATATGGATTCCACTGGAACCAATTCAGGTTTCTCCTACAGATATAATCTGGAATTTCAACTGGTAGTTTTGCTATTGTGCAGAACAGAAAGATTAAGACTTGTGTTTGTTTTATTGTTATTATATATATTTTTTACAGATGGGGAGACTGCTTTAAAGCTTTCAGTCATTATTCTCCAAGCAATAAATGTCCAACCATCGAAATGATAGAATACCTCCCAGAATGCATGAAAGTAAGTTGCCCAAACAAAACTGCATCTAATATGTAATATGAGGATTGATTGTTGTAATCACAACTCAAATAACAGTCATTTCCTTCTTTAAATAAAACTTCTAGTTTTCCATAGGCCATAAGGGAAGTGATCCAACAAATATTTAATACGGACCTACTTCGATTAAAGAATCCTATTAATTGTTAGGTAGAGTATGGGAAAATATGGTCAACAGATTTTTTTATTTAAATAACCTGAGTCTAGAGCAGAGACTATTAATGGTGGTTGCTGGCTGAATAAAGCCTCTAGATGTGTTTTTGACATGCGTGTTATTGCTTCAAGTTTGCATTAGTTGTTAACATTTAAAACCAGGATGCTTCCCTTAAGGATCCAGGTAGCTGGCTTCCTCTAGCAATGAGAAGGTCTGGTGACTGGCCTACCTTCTTACAAGGCAGGAATCTCTGGGTGACAAGCAGCTGCTTCCTTTCGCTGGGAGAGCACACCCACCTCTTCCTCTTGTTCACTTAGCTCGAATGCCTAGCGTTAGTTGGCACATATTGGCATTCTTGTGTAATTGCTTTCCTTGTAGCAGAGAGTATCTCTATGTGCCTTGATCCAAACTGTGAAGATAAAAGCCAGCCCCAGGAGATCCAACATTTCAAGAACAGTGGGAAAGAGCTCTTAAGGCTGGCACAGTTCAGACATTCACACTACTCGCCTGGTCCTTATGGGCCTCTGAATGTGGGATTCTCTATGCTAGACTGAATGTATACCCAGCACATGGCTGGACTCCTGCTACAAGAGAAACCCCCACACGCTGCTGAGCACGTGAGTGTTAAAGGATGCAGATAAAAGACCTCTTGGGAAAGTTGAGATTTGAGGATTGGGACTGACATGGAATAATCAAGAAAAGAGGAATGACTTGGAATGCCAGTCATAGGGAAAATTATATTCAAATACCGGAGAAGGCCGTGAGACATAGTGACACCAGAGACAGAGGTCCAGATTTGGAGCCTGGTGGCCCTGGGATTTAGTCCTGGCTCTGCCTTTTTCTGTGCTGCTTTAGGCAAGTCGTGTTACCTCTCTGAGCTTTATTTTCTATTTTCTTCAAAATCTCTAAGACATGATGCTGATAACTGATTTTGCAAAGTGATTACAAAAATTAGAGGTAAAATACATAAAAGTGTGCAGGATAGTGCTTGGCCCGTATTATATGTCCTACTATTTTCATACCACTTATGTGGTTATTAGTACCACTGCTACTAACACTTACTGTTTTTATTGGTTCAATAAGCATTTAGCATGTGCTAAGTTCTCCGTGTGCATTTTTTCTTTATAATATCTAATGGAAATTGGAGCCAGTCCAGTTCATAGATTAGCATTTTAGGTGAATAAGTTTCGTCAAAGGGCACATAAATATCCAGGATTGAAAATGATCTCAGACTTTCTTACTCAGTAATTGCAGTTGTTGGAATCTGTCCTAATGAATAATCAGGGGTATACACAGATTTATATACGATGATGTTTCTTGCAGCATTATTGGTAGTAGTAAAAAATATATGCTAGAAATATGCACATACGGAAAACATAGAAAAGAAGTCAAGAACTTATATCAAAACGTTAATAACACTTATCACAGTTGTGGGATTATGATCGGTGTTTCTTTTCTTCTTTATGCTACTATATATTTTCTAGTTCGTTTTCTGTAACGGCCTTATATTATTTTAGTATTGTGAAGGTTTTTTTTAAATAGGAGAATTTAAAGATCTTTTAGTTTAGCCTCATGTCACACATTTGAATGACTCACATAACCCCTGACCCCGTACCTGCCCCCTCCCCGGGCAGCCTGTCCTTTATTGTGCCTGTGGTGATTATTACAAAGCTCTCAAACTCTCACAGCCAGCCCTGCCTCTCTGGTTCTGCGTTGTACAGCACTATTGACCAGTTTTGTCTTTACTTTTCATGATATCTGTTATGACCCCTAGTACCACTGCCTGATCACCAACAGAGACCTCGTGAAATTTTTTACATCCCTCTGGTGCTTGAGACCAGCCAGGACAGCAGTGCCTTCACAGTGGGGCCCGCGTCCTTATTTCTTCCGTTTGGGGTACTGTCCAACCCTCTACCCTTGTGTCCTGCTGGTGGGGTTGACCAGATGCCCCAGGAGCTCTTGGGGGGCACACTGATGGGATCATCTGGGGCCGTGTGTCCAGATCCGGTTCCAGGAGGGCAGCCTGGCTAGGCAGTATTTCTTTCTCAAGATAATGAATTTGGGCCACCAGAAAGGTGCCAACACACAGATTTGGGGTGACTCAAATTGCTTATGTAGACAGGGAGCCCTCAAAAATATTTGTCTCCACATACCCTAGGGGCAGCTCTAATGACCTCTTCAGTGCTCTCTCCTTTGTTATGCATCTAGAGGGCCTTCCATATTTCTCCTTATAACATCTGTCCCTCGCTATCCCGTCCATGCCACTCTGGATGAATAGTTTGTCCGTGTTGCTTGGCAAGCGAGCTCCAGCAGCAAACACAGTACTCCAGGCTCCAGTAATACAGGAGATGGGACCTAGAGCAAAGAAAGACCCAGTGCTCAGCTGAAAGGTCTCACCCGGGGACAGTAAATTATCATTATAAGATACGAGCAAAGGAATCCTCAATAATCTACATATTCTCTAGAAGCCCAGAAAAATACCAAGTCTTAGGCAAAACTGTGGAATATTTCTCACTCAAATTTTAGGAAATGCAGTTTCATTCTCAAGTGCATGGTATTTTTCTGAATCACTTGGTATTTCTGAGGCATGAAGTAGTAGTTGTAACATTTTCCATTTTAAATTTTGTTCACAAATGCTGTGGATTATAGTTTATCTGAGATGGAAGAAGCAAAGCAAGAGGAAGGGAGTGTCTTGGGTGTTATTTTAGAAGTGGGATCGAATCCTGTCTCTTTTCGCCTGCCTTTTCCATCATTGCAGAAAGTATCTTCGCCATTTTTTCTCTTTCAAGGTACTTTTAGATTTCTGCATAATACCCTCCACAGAAGACAAGTCCTGCCGAGACTACCATGTAAGTTTATTATCATCATAATTTGAATCGATTTTATTATAATTCTTTTAGAAATATTAAAAATAATGTTACTAGAGTTCCACCATCTCAAAAGATGGTAATTATTGTCTTCATTTGTCATATTATTATATTATCTATTTGTGAGGGAACTTTTTCCTTAGATCTTCAGTTCTCCCCAATATTTTAATGGTTTCTAATAGCATTATTTAGGGTTGTTTCTAGCCTTTTCATTTTCTTGGGTAGTTCTAAGAGGTCTAAGTTCTGAAAGGTTGAATTTCTAAAAGGTCCAAGTGATCTTTTGAGGATCCCTCTTTGTCCAGGACTATGAGTTATAACGCAATTGAAGAACAGCCTTCTAGAAAATTTATTTTTTTGAAACTAATATGCAGTAACTTAATTTACTTTTCTTCCTGTGAAATTACCTAATTTTGTTTGAATCAGTTAATTTTCAGCAGAACTGTAGACTTGGGTATTTGATTGTCAGAAACTACTTTTGGGGCCTATATGAGTCTGCAATTTTTAAAAATTATGTCTCCCACAGATCGAGTATAATTTCAGATATCTTCAATGTCCGTTAGAATTCACCAAAAAAGTGACACCTGACCAGAATATTAAATATGAGCCTCTTACAGCCCTCAATGTAAGTCCAGTGTTTTCATTATCCACGTAGTTTCTACACAAGTGCTGTGATGTTTTAGTACAATAGTTCCAGGAAGGGGCCTGGAGAGAAGTCCACGTTTATAGTTTTATGTCTGTGTCTGCCATGTGTCCCAACCCTTTGTTTTTTAGTCATTTTCTATAATTGCTATCATTTGGTCCTGATAAAGTTCCACACCCTTGATTACTGTAGTCCTAATGGTCGTGTTAAACCTGCCCTAACCCAGAATCCAATAAAGCGTGGACAACACACGCTGACAGTCAGCACTTGCTCCCCACCTCCAACCACCTAAATATAAACACACGTGTGAGAGTTTCCTCCAGTGTAAACCACAGGAAAATGCAGGGGGTGACATTTCACAGTTATAGCTTCCAAGTTCAGCCAACCCCTGGGTTCCACGGTAAACGCTCACCTTTTAGAAGCTGTTCGATCCTTTTGGAAGAGTGAACCCAATCTGAAAGCAGACCCTAAATGCACAGTATGGACGCAGATTTTCCAAGAGTCTTGCTCCAAACCAGCCCTTATTCCAAAGAGTACATTTACATTTCTAGCTTGTGAGGCCATAAAAGCCATGCAGATGGTCTCCTGCAGCCTAACCCAGGGGTCTCAAATAACTGCAGAGGAAACAGCTAACAGATGAGGAACATGGGCTCCTGGTCTAAAAGGACAGCAGCTACTTATTTCAACAAATTGTTGTCATGTGAGAATGGCAACCTAGGCTTATGTAAATATTGGCAACAAATTAAAATTGTGTGCGTGTAAAAGAAAACATACTGAATGGTTGGATTTGCAAATTGGGGTGTATGGTGTAGATCTGAGCTTTCTATATATATGGTAACCATTAGCCACATGTGACTACTTAAATTAAAATTAATTAAAATTAAATAAAGTTAAAAATTTATTTCTTCATTTGCAGTGGCTACATTTCAAGCGCTCAGTAGCCTATGTGGCTCATGGCTCTCATATTGAACAGCACAGATATCAAACATTTCCATCCTTGCAGAAAGTTCTATTGGACAGCACTGGTCTAGCCCTATGAGAAATTTTCATCCACCTTAAATGAATTCATTTCTCTACATGGAAGCCTTTGGTATAGATCATGGTACCAACCATCACCTAAAGTGAAATCTGGAAGGCTTATTGAGTACTTGGAGTGGAAAGGATGAAGAGTCATGTGGATTTTATGCCCACAGGCTGGCGATGGCAGCTGACTCTCACATTTGCTCCATGTAAAGCTTTTTAGCTCCCCTGGAGTGTGTTACGTTTTGCAGTTGTTGTTATAGTTCAGACTCAATAGCCCAGTGACCTAAAAGTAACAACACTGCAGTAGACTTAAGAGAATTTTTGTGTATGTATATAGGTTTTTTCTTTAGATTGTAATTTAAATTTCTATCAGAAAGGGTTTATTTTCTCCACCACCAGAATGAGAACAGGAAGAAGTAAAAGTTTTGGTAGCATCTAAAAAGAAATAGAATCTATGTAATACAGACTCAGTGTAATTATAAGAAACGGGCTCACTTGAATAAGTACACTACTCAGTGGGCGACACGTCGGCACACGGTTGACTAGTGTCTTAATAACATGGCAAACCTCACCTTTGTTCTAAGTGAGCTGAGTGGGGTTCTTCTGGAGGGAGAGCTGATCTGGTACAGGAAATTATTGTGCACAAAAGTCTGGAAGTCTAGATGGATCTGTGCGTGTTTAGGTTCAGACAAAACAGAAGAAACCAATCCCTTGGGCAGCCCCCCAAAAGGTTAGAACATTGGACATATCCACTCTTCTCCTTCCCTCCTCGAAAGAAGCCAGGCTGGGTGTTTTCTCTTGATCTCGCCGCTCTGTCCTGGGGGAGGGGCTGTGGCCAGTACATGCCATGAACTTCCCTCCTGTCTTTGACATGGTTCTTCTTGGCTACAGGCTCACCTGGGGTGCAGGAACCTCTTGACCGGTTTCTGGATTTCTCACAATGGCGTCGATCTGTGTATTGTTGTTAAGTTGATGTCTCCTGCCTTTATGGGGGAAGAGGGTTTGGGGCTTCCTATTCCACCATCTTGCTGACATCCCTCTCTCTCTGTATTTTTTGAATAATTAAAAATTAATTTTGAAATAAACACTAGTAGTTCCAAATAACTCATGAAAACCTATAATCTACAGGCTAATTTAACTACTGTTTCTGAGTACTCTATTATTTTAAACCCTTCTAGAAAGATAAGCCTGAGTTTCTTCAAGGAAAGAACAAGGGGGTAGCCCTTGCTGCTTTATCTTTACCGTCCTTCCCAGTTGTAACTTTGTGTAAGATTAAAAAGCTTATCTGTCTCAACTAGTGAGAAACTGAAATCAAACATACTGAATCAAATACTTGCCTCTGTATAAAATGATTCTCTCAACTGTTTTTTAAAAACTATATTCTTGATATAATTTTTGATTTTTCAAATAGTCTTAAATAAGTGTTACTTTTATAATATCAAAATAAAGTTATAAAACAAGCAAACAAAAACTTAGTTTATACTTACTAGTTTAATATGATTGTATTTTTATTGATCTTTCCTTATTTCTCAGACAATGGTACAACATAACCGCATAGAGCTTCTCAACCATCCTGTGTGTAGAGAATATTTACTTATGAAATGGTGAGTATTAAGGAGTATTTCTTTTTAGTGATGGCCTCATTAAATTTATTGAAAGTCTTCTAAAGAATTGTTTTCATGGTATTTTAATGTTTTAGATTTTATTATTTTAATATTTTACACTTTGAAAAAGAAATGTGTCAAAGGAAAATTTGATATTAAAAGTGCATCATTTATTTTTGATATTAAATGAAATATCTGGGGGGAATCATTGTATAAATCATGAAGAAGCATTCGTGGGCCCTGCAGTGTAGCAGACAATGAAGTGAGAAGGTGTGTTCCTGGGAAGAGCACTCAACTTGGAGTCAGAAGGTGTGAGCTAAATCTCTGCTCTTCCATTAATTGGTGAGATTTTAAATAAGTCATGATTTTCTTGGAAGTTGAGATTCCTTTTCTTGTCTTTTTTTTTCTTTTAAGTATGGCTTTTTGGTGGGGAAGATTGGCCCTGAGCTAACACCTGTTGCCAATCTTCCTCTTTTGTTTTTTTCCTCCCCAAAGTCCCAGTACATAATTGTATATCCTAGTTATAGGTCATTCTAGTTCTTCTATGTGGGACGCTGCCACAGCATGGCTTGAGTGGTGTGTAGGTCCGTGCCCAGGATCTGAACTGGCAAACCCCAGGCCACCAAAATGAAGCGTGTGAACTTAACCACGCAGCCACGGGGCCAGCCCCAAGATTGCTTTTCTGAAAATGAAAAAGGTGAATTCAAAGATCTTGTTTCTAAATTGAGTCAATTTACCGAATAGATTACTGAGAGACATTATACCTACTTTTTCAACAGGTATCGTAAGTAAATATTTTTGGTTGAAATACTCAGTTATGGTTTGCTTATTTTTTATAGGATGGCTTATGGGTTTAGAGCCCATCTTATGAACCTAGGATCTTACTGTCTTGGTCTCATACCTATGACCTTACTTGTTGTCAATATAAAGCCAGGTATGGCTTTCAATTCAACTGGAATCATCAATGAAACTAGTGATCATTCAGAAATGTTAGACACCAAGGTATTTTCAAATTTCAACTTCTTAAAATAGAGGATTATCAAAAATGTGTTTTTTTCCTTAGGAATACGAATCCCATAATAAATCTGAAATATCAAGACTTTGATTATTACAAATAGCCTATAGAATTCATATATGGTGGCAGTTTCTCCTAAAATTCTTTGCGGAATGAGAGGGAATATAAATAAATAGGTCAATAAATGAATTTGTAAACTAATTTAAAATGAATTGACATGTATGAGATGCTAGCTTGAATGTGGAGGTATAAAAGTTTAAAATTGGTCTACAAGAAAGCAGATTTGTGGTTGCAAGGGTTACAGGGAGAGGATAGTGACAGTAGACACAGGATTTCTGGTTGGGTTGATGAAAAAGCTATGGAACTAGATAGTGGTGATGGTCATGTAACATTCAGAAAGTATTAAATGCCACAGAATTGTACATTATAAAATGTACATGTAAAATATAAAACTTTTAAAATGGTAAATTTTATGTGTATTTGACCACAATAAAAAAATTTTTATGTGGGTCTATAAGTTCATATTCCTTTAGAATTCAATTGGCAGTTTTTTTTATTGAGGTGGCTTTGGTATATAACATTATATAAACTTGAGGTGTATGTCATTATATTTTGGCTTCTCTGTATGTTACATTGTGTTTACCATCAAAAGTCTAGTTGCCATTTGTCACCTCAAATGGCAATTTTTGACCCTCTCTTAATAAGGACATTATGAAATAAGTATGTGTCATCTTTATATCGACATCACAGTAGTTTTGTCTTTAAAGCAAATATGGACAGTGCATAGAAATGAAGCAAAAGGAAAAATAAATATGTAAAGTGGAAATTATGAAAAAATTAAATTGTTGTTTTATTTTTACATCCCACATAACTGCCTGTCTTATACATTTTTTGTTTCAGAATTCATATTCTATAAAAGTTTGCATGATTTTAGTATTTTTATCAAGTATATTTGGATATTGCAAAGAAGTGGCGCAAATTTTCCAACAGGTACACAAAACATTTTATATCTCTAAAGTTGCAAATATTTTAATATGCAGAACATAAATTAGTTGCTAAACTATTATTGAAATAATATATGTCAATAAAATCACGTATCTTGATGAATGTATTGATTGGAAATACCAAGCATAAACTTTTCCAAATGTAGAAATCGCATGATTTTACATAAGGTCCGTGCACTGGATGGTGCTTATTTAATTTAACATATCTGAGGCAGAGATGTTCCCATTTTACTAGTCCATATGGGTCTGCCCAGCTACAAATGAGCTTATGAATAACTTTTCTGTGTTTTCTCCTATATCAGTTTAATATTTTGCTAACATAACAGTTAGATTTTGGTTGATAATTTTGAATGTCAATGTTTATAAAAGAACTGATTGGCCCAAGACTCCATTTCAAACAGGCCTTTCTTTGAATTCCTTTTCTAACAGAAAATTCCTTTTCTTTATTGGATAACATTTCAAGTTATAATAAAATTTGGGAACATTTTATAGCATAATTTTTACTTTATACTCTTTTTTTAAGTGGGCAACCCAGGTTCGGGTCAGACGTAAGAATTATGTCAATTATCTGCAGATCCTTGCTTTGGTTGGTAAATGGCATCAATCTTTTATTTCTCGGTATGGAGGCTTAAAGTCTTTTATTATTCATTTGTTGGTGTGTTTTTTTGTGGATGTTATTTTGTATAAGCCATATACCTTTTATACAGCACCTCATATTCTGTAAAAATTTACTTTGTTAGATAGTATAACCACATGAATATTTGCATTAAAGAATGTTGATGATGATAACAGTGTTTTGCATTTGTTTGATATTATATGTTATAAGTACTTTTATATATATACTTTCAGTAACTTGTCACAATTCTGACTGTTAGACTGTATTGTTCCATTGTACCTTAAATATTTAGGGCATATTATTTAATCTCTCATCATTATTTTCATTTTCTTAAAATGAGAATTGCAGATTTTAGTCTAAATTGAACTATAAAGTTATAAGATTTCTCTCTCAGATTTGGTCTCCACATTTTCTTACTGAAATTTAAATGGTCTGCAGGAAATTTAATGTCCCAAACATGACATCTTTAAGAATAGGAAATGATGGGGCCGGCCCAGTGGCGCAGCAGTTAAGTGCATACATTCCACTTTGGTGGCCCGGGGTTTGCCGGTTTGGATGCCGGGTGCTGACATGGCACTGCTTGGCACGCCATGCTGTGGTAGGTGTCACACATATAAAGTAGAGGAAGATGGGCATGGATGTTAGCTCAGGGCCAGTCTTCCTCAGCAAAAAAACAAAAAACAAAAGAGGAGGATTGCCAGCAGTTAGCTCAGGGCTAATCTTCCTCAACAAAAAAAAAAAGAAAGAAAGAAAAGAATAGGAAATGACACTAAATTATTATGGTGATTAAATTTTATCACAGGTCTCAAACCTCCTTAGAAGCAGCTTTAGTTCATTTGTATCCTGAGAGATCCACATGCATCTCCCTATAGAGACAGAAAGGAATTACTAAAGTAACTTGTAGGCCTCCAGGAGTTTCCTTAAGATGGAGGGGACTCTATGGGGAAGGCCCAGAAACTTGTAGGATTTCCATAGGCATCAGACTCCCAAAGTGCCAGGTCAACAGAAGAGGCTGGGCCATTTCCAACACTGATCCGTACACAGGGCTCTAAGTTTGGTCCAGGATGGCAGGAGCCGGCCCCTTGGTCCTAAACTTCTTTCCAGCTGCAATGCCAGAAAAATGTTGTTACTGGTTACATATGTATAACCATCCATAAGATGCCAGGTCTCGGTGTCTACAGGTGGTAATTCTTCATTCTTTTCAACCCTAGAAAAAGAATTACTTTTTGGAATTTAACAATGTACTTGACTGGATGATTTACACAACAAGCATCATTTTCGTATCCCCCTTGTTCGTTGGTATCCCAGCTCATGTGCAGTGGCAATGTGGAGCAATCGCTATATTTTTCTACTGGATGAACTTCTTAATGTATCTTCAGAGGTAAAACCAGCTTGAATGACTTCTATATCTTTTAGGCATTTTTGATATCAAAAGAAGAACTATTATGAGTGCCATAGATTTCTAACTGGCTTACTCCTTCTCCAATTGCTTTAGACTCTGAAGGTCTGCTACTGTGAAGGAAAACGAGAGGGAGGTTTGGAGTTCAGAGTGTACACCAGGGTTTCTCAGCCTTGGCACTACTGAAATTTGGGACCGGATAATTCTTTGTTGTGGGGTGCTATCCTGTGCACTGTAGAATGTTTAGCAGCATCCCTGGCCTCTACCTATTAGATGCCAGTAGTAACTCCCCAACATCAGTGTGACAACAAAAAACATCTCCAGATATTGCCAAATATACTCCGTGTAGCACAACGACCCCAGGTCAAGAACCATTGGTCTAGGCAAATCCAAGTTAAATGTGGAGAGGAAATAGGAATAAAAGTGTTGGCTATTCTGCTTTTACCTGTGTTATTGGGTAAGCATTTACTTTAGATTAAAACAATCAAAATGAAGTGATAGGTGTGGGGAATAATAATGATAGAAGAGAAGAATTTACCCCAAAGGATCTAACTTTCGAGGGGAAAAAGGGCTAAGCACTCCTCCCTCCCACAATTGCTCATGCTGAAATAAATGTTACTTCATATAATCTTTACAATAACAAGAGGTGAATGTTAGTACTCGCAGTGTATAAAAGAAGAAGCTGAAGCACTGAGTTAAGGAACTTGCCCAAGATCCCAGCTAGTAAGTCAAGACGTAGGCATTTTACCAAAGTCTTGTCAACTTCAGGGACCATGTTTCTCCCACTGTAGCATCTGCCTTGCTGTGTTGTCACACAATGCTGTGGGGTTGAGCCCAGCCCCTTGGAAGGGACATGATATGGTGGGAAGAGCAGTGGCCTGGAAGTCAAGGGGCTTCAAGACAGCTCCAGGCACTGCCACTCTCAGCTTTGTCATTATCAGTGACCTGAGCAAGTTACGGGACATCTCTGAGAGTTTAGTTTCTAAGACCTCTGAAGTCCCTTTCAGCTTTAAAATCTTATGACTACCCTTTTAACAAGTTGTCTTTGCCAGAGGAAAAGTATGACTTAGTGGCCAGATGACACACCCATTATCTACGACTCAAACATTTCACAATGTAGGTTCCTGGGGGAGGAAAAGCAAACCTCAGGAAGCTGAGGATAGGGAAGGTAAATCATATGTATGTGCCCTGCGATAGGAGCCTTCGGGCACATGAGCTCATTCAAACAATCCCCACAGGACACATCACACAACTCACCTCTAACCCCTTTATGAGGCATTTGGCAGCATTATCTTTGATATTGGGAAGCTATGATTTTTCTCTCCTACTTTGGTGGAAGTAATGTCCAGTGGTCGAGTGGTAAAACAATTAAAGAGAAACATTAATCAGAAGCGGGAAAGAGGAAGAAACAAAACACTTTGATGAACAGCTTGAAAATTAGACTTGGCTTTTCATGAATTCTTGTGGCTCCTTTTGAGAGGAGGGCTCAATTATTTCATCTGCGAAACCTGGTACCTCGTGCATGATAAATATTGACACTGAGTGAAATACAGTTTGACCAGAAAAGTGAATAAGTAGTTTAATTCTTAAAATTTTCCTAGATTTGAAAATTGTGGCATTTTCATCATTATGTTGGAGGTAATTATGAAAACTTTGTTGAGGTCCACGGTCGTGTTTATCTTCCTTCTTCTGGCATTTGGACTCAGCTTTTACGTCCTCCTGAGTGTCCAGGTGAGGCAGTTACATCAGTAGTTGATTTGGTTGCTGTGAATCTCAGGAATATACATTTATACTGAAATATTAATGGCCTAGAAAATGAATAGTAACCTAACAATATTTTAATACTATATTTACCTGATATAATACCAGGAAAAAGTATAGTCTTACTAGAACTTTTTGACAATGAAAAAAAGTCATTATGTATAATGCACGACAATTCGTTACATGTGCAGAGAAGATCTTTTTGATGACTTTACCACCAGTTTATTGGTAGTTCTTGTCACCATATTTCAGTGATAGTCCTATGACTTTTAGAAATATTTTAAATATGATTTTTACCGTTTTTCTCTCCAGGAAGCAGTTTTTCATTGTGTGCATTTTGCATTTCATTTTTGTCTTGCCGTCTTTTCTCAGGATGCCTTCAGCTCTCCACCGCTTTCTATCATGCAGACCTTCAGCATGATGTTGGGAGACATCAACTATCGTGATGCCTTCCTAGAACCGTTTTTGAGAAATGAATTGGCATATCCATTTCTGTCCTTTGTACAACTTATTGCCTTCACAATGTTTGTCCCAATTGTCCTCATGAATTTACTTGTAAGTAATCTATCCTCGTATCTTCTGTTTCTTGATCATTTGGGGCATTTAGTAATGATAATTATCCTTTTTTTTAATTTATTTCAATTTATTTTTATTTGCCTCTTTAATCTCCCTCCATGAAGGAAAAAATGGACTGGTATACAATTCATTCATTCAGCATTCATTTAGTGCTGGGGGTATGCCAGGCATGGCATGAGGCACAGAGGATGCAAAAATGCATTCACTTGGCAAATACTTATCAAGAATCTACTAAAGGCCAGATACTGGTCCAGGTGCTGGGAAACGGCGGTGAACAAAACAGACCAATACCCAGCCCTTACATGGTTATAAACTGGTCAAGGAGCTAAGTAGTAAACAACTAAATATGTAGCATGGTGTCATGGGGGTGATAAATGCTATGAAGAACCACAAAGCAGAAGAAGGAAATAAAGATGAATGGTGTGTGCTGCTTTGAGGTTGGGGTCAAAGGTGAGGCAGAAACCTTCATGAGTGAAGGATTAAAACCTCATCTCTGCCCTGAAATTCCTCATTGACCAGAGATTCAAGTGGGGAGGAGCCTCTCATGCAGAGGGCATCTCTGGCACTCAGGTGCCCCTCTAAACCAGTCAAAGGCTGGACACCCTCAGCCGACAAGAACATGCCCTTCTTGGTGACCAAGAAAAATAAAATAAAAGATAGGACCAAGAATAATAAAGAATGACATAAAGGGGCCAGCCCTGTGGTATAGTGGTGAAGTTCAGCACACTGCTTGGTGGCCTGGGTTCATGGGTTTGGATCCCAGATGCAGACCTACACCACTTGGTCAGCCATGCTGTGGCAGAGACCCACATATAAAGTGGAGGAAGATTGCCACAGATGTTAGCTCAGGGCTAATCTTCCTCAGCAAAAAAAGAATGACATAAAGCCTACGTTCTTCTCTTAGAATCTCTTATGTTTTGGAAGATAATTATCTAGAAGGGAATTTGGCATAGCAGTAGTACAGATTGGTGCAATACTCAGGATCCGCGTTTCCCGGACCCGTTGAGCATCTGTACCTGCATAATCCAAAGAAAAACCAAACGCAACAGAGCCAAGACTGACAGTGTTATCTTTCCTTCAAACTCTGCTGCTGCCTCTCAGCAGCACTTCCTAGTCATCTGACTCAGATCACTGGAAGATATTCTCGATCCACCCACCCCCTCCTCCTCAGTTCTTCCAATAAACGTTTGCCTCATAAACCGCCTTCCGGTTGGCACGCACGCTCCGGGTTCCTCACCCATATTGCTGCTGCAGTAGACTGAAGAGTCTCTCTATCTCGTCTCACTCTTCCGCCTAATCCTTCCTGCAAATTGTCACCATAGTGACATTCTGGTAATGAAAAGCAGGGCCCATCAGTGGCTATTTCATGTTTTTTTCTATAACTCTTCAAAAGCTTTAGTCCAGTCTAAACCCGTCAGCATAGCATGCAAGGGGCCTTGTGATCTGGATGTTACCCAGAGCTCACCCAGCTAGCTCCCCACTGTTCTCAGGACTCGCCCAGACGTGACCACGTGTGACCTGGGTGTGCCAGGCTTTCCTTCCTGCCTCCTGGGCTCTGCACAGGCTGTTCCTTTTCCTGGAAAGCCCTCCCTCCTTGGGTTAATTCTTTCTAAGCTTTAAACACCCAGCTCAAGCACCCTCTGTCCTGGGCAGACTTTGCTAACCAGCTCCCCCCACCCGAGTCACCCCAGTCTGAATCGGATGCCCCTTCCTTTTGTTATTATAGTTTGGAGGACACAAATCAAAGAAAGATAATAACAAAACCTACTTCCTAGGTTGTTGAGGGGATGAAATGAGCTTAAAAGCACTTAAAACAGTGCTTGGCACATCATAATCATTCAATAAATATTTGTTGTTGTTTTTAGTGCCATTAAGTCAATTCTGACTCCTAGCGCCCTGTCTACGCAGAGCAAACCCTGCCCAGTCTTTTTGCGCCATCCTCTCACCTTCTGACACTGTATCAGACAATGCTCTGCTACTGTTCATAGGGTTTTCATGGCCAGTTTTTTCGGATGTGAGTGTCCAAACCCTTCTTCGTAGTCTGGAAGCCCCACTGAAAACTGTCCACCATGGGTGACACTGCTGGTATTTGACATAGCAGTGGCATAGCTTTCAGCATCACAGCCACACACAGCCGCCACAGTGTGACAACCGACAGATGGCTGCTGTGGTTCCCTGACCAGGAAATGAACCCAGGCCGCGGCAGTAAGAGCACCAAATCTTAACCAGTAGACCACCGGGCTGGCTTCAATAAACATTAGCTACTATTAACTAGTAATGATTGATCCATTCTTTGACTCACAAGCCCAGATGTCTTCAGAGCCCAGGCAAGTCTCTTCACTATACCCAGCAGGAGTTATAGGACAGTTGGTTTTGATGGGGGCTGATGTAGAGAGCATGCCCATCTCAAGGCTTGCGAGTTAAAAAGCCAAAAACGTTATCCTGCCAAATAAAACCGACTTGCTGACTATATATGGTTTTCAGTGCTAATTTGCACACCTTAGAACATACTCTTTCACCATTCTCTCCTTCAGCGGCTATTTTGTGTACCTACTATGTGTCCTGATGTGTTCTAAGCACTGGGTATACAGTGGTGACCTGGACCGACAGCACCCTTGTCTTGTGGAGTTTCCTTGACTTTGAGCTCCTTGAGAGCAGGCACTAGCTTCTCTCTGGTGCAGCACACAGGAGGCTGGCTCAGCGTAGACAGTGCTGAGTGTGGAACACACAGTGAAAGAGTGAGCGCGTGTGAGCTCATTGAGTGGAACTGAGCTGACAGCTTCCCCCCACCCCACGCTATCCACCATGAATTTCTACATGGAGTTTTTTTTTTACCAGAGTCTCACCCACCCCTGATGTGTACCTTTGTCTGCCAAACATATGTGAGATAGAAAGTCCTTCATTGCCTCAGTGTAATGTTTTAACTCTTCCGTGTTGTTGTAACTCTTGTTCACCTCAGATGCTAAACTCCTGGGGTTTGCAGCCATGTTGCCTGCCTACACCAATTGCATTTGATATCACATCATCGCTGTCCTCTCCAAAAATAACATCTTTTTATTTTCAATTAAAATGGATTTCAGAGTAATCCATGTGTTGTAATTTTTCATGACTATGCTTCAGATTACTGGACCCACCAATGTGGCCATCCCTGTTGCAAAGGTGTATAGGCTTTGCAGTCTTCTGTAAGATGTGTTAGCAAAGCGTTTTGAGGCCACTGCTAAGCAATTACCTGCCCACTCCCTCAGTGTAGACAGAGAGACCTTAGTGCACGCTTAGGGGAGCCATTAAACTGACAGTGACTCTGTGTTGTGCTTCAGATTGGTTTGGCTGTTGGTGACATTGCTGAGGTCCAGAAGCATGCATTGTTGAAGAGGATTGCTATGCAGGTAAGTATTGTATTTATTTAAAACTTATTGAAATTAGCACCACCCTAATTATTCATGTGTAAGAATAGCTGATTTCTGAGAACTCATTTATTTAATACTGGCATTTTCCAATACTGAGAAGCAGCATACGGTGCCTGTTGTGCATGTTCCATGCTGTAGTCAGAGAATCAAAATTGATGACAGAAATTTCCTTAGCCTCTTATTTTTTTTGGTGAGGAAGATTGTCCCTGAGCTAACATCCATTGCCAAATCTTCCTCTTTTTTGCTTGAGGAAGATTGTCTCTGAGCTAATATCTGTGCCAATCTTCCTCTATTTTGTATGTGGGATGTTGCCACAGCATGGCTTGACGAGCAGTGTGTAGGTCTGTGCCTGGGATCTGAACCCGCAAACCCTGGGCTGCCAAAGTGGAGCATGTGAACTTAACCACTTCGCCACCAGGCTGGCCCCTTGAGCCTCTTTTTACAGCAG
This sequence comes from Equus quagga, assembly GCF_021613505.1. Taxonomy (NCBI): domain Eukaryota; kingdom Metazoa; phylum Chordata; class Mammalia; order Perissodactyla; family Equidae; genus Equus; species Equus quagga. The sequence goes on along the minus strand of NC_060282.1, from coordinate 69,361,252 downwards.
CATGTGGTCAACCAGGTAGGTAGCTGCTGGACCAAGAACATCACGGGTGTGTGTAGTCTGTCTTGTCATAGCCTAACTGCTCGAAGGAGTTCTTGATATTCTGGGCACAGACTTACAATGTCCCCACAGTGAGTGTCATACTGAACTTTTAACTTCATCCATGAGGTTTTGCACCCTTGTGACATCCCTCAAATTTTTCTAGATAATTTGATGTAAAATTTGCTAGAGTCAAAGGTTTCTGGATAGGTCCTTGGCTGTTGAACCATGTGAGATAGTTTCTTGTTACACAACACCAAGCTATTTGTATGCTCTTAATTGCATTGTCTTTAAATTTCAAATTTGATGCTTCAAAAATATCTGCTGACCAGTTGAATGTGTGCATTTGGAAACTTAGGTCTGATCAAAAGAAAGAAAAATCCATGCTAAGGTGTAACTTGCTCTTTACTCTTCTCTTCACTTTTCTTTGTTACTCTACCTTCTTCTCTGTTACTCATTCAGCAATACCTTAGCATATATTTATTTTTAACAATGCTCCTGTGCATGGTATATGCAAAGCACAGCACAACTTAGCATGAGACCTCAGAGAAATTACAGAGATGTGATCTTTGACTATGACAAGTAAAATAAATCTAATTAGAGAGCACACCAACTAAACATTCAGAGAATAAAATATCAAAATTTAGAAGCATCTCTAACCTCTACGTCTGTGACTAAACTGTCTATTATACAGAGAGCTGGGAACATTAAAGAATGAAGATATGTGCATTAAATAGTTAAAATGTCACGTACAGAAAATAAATGCAAAATAATTAAGGAACTGCTATATGAAAGCGTTGGGATGTGAACCGGGCATTGAAAGGTGGTGGGATTTTGAAAGCAGAGAGGCCATTCCAGAAAGGAGGGACCCAGCAGGAGCAAACGGCCAAAGGCAGAACAAGAGGAAAAGCCTAAGGAGGTGTGACAGGGCCCCCTGGGCTGGAAGGATGGCTCGTTAGGGTGCAATAAGGCTGATCCAGTGATCGAAGGCTTTATTCAAAAACAGCAGGCAAACAAAAGCCTTAGCTTTGGAAGAAAGGGCAGGAAATGATGAAGCACTTCAAGTCATTTTGTTAGTGAGTGGAAAGTTCTTGTGAGTCCTTCTAAAGAATGGGAACAGACTCAAAGTGGAGGAGGGAGGAGCCAGTGAGTGGTTATTACCTTAAGAGAGATGGAGTGTAGGACTGCAGGTAGCTGGGTGAGGAGAGAAGGGACATGTAAGCTTCTTGGCAGGCACATCAGCAGAACTTCGTAACTAATAACTCTTGAAAATACCAGGAAAAGTAAAGAAAAAGGACAATGTAAGCAACAGCAGTAGATCAGATGTCTGGGGGGAAGCCCGCTAAACGACAGTGTCAGTGCAGTTGATTTGAAAGCACAGTGCTATATTAGGTTTGCTCTGCTCCCTGAAACCAAGCAGCACAAAGGCCTATAAAGCAAGTGGGCAAAGCAAGTCCTCCCATGTTATCTGTCCTGTTTTGGATCAAGAACAGCATTGACTTGGGGCCGGCCCGGTGGCACAGCGATTAAGTTTGCACGTTCCGCTTCTCGGCGGCCCGGGGTTCGCCGGTTCGGATCCTGGGCGCGGACGTGGCACCACTTGGCATGCCGTGCTGTGGTAAGCGTCCCACGTATAAAGTAGAGGAAGATGGGCACGGATGTTAGCTCAGGGCCAGGCTTCCTCAGCAAAGAGAGGAGGACTGGCGGTAGTTAGCTCAGGGCTAGTCTTCCTCAAAAAAAAAAAAACAAAACCAGCATTGACTAGAAAAACCAGGAAGCCTTTCTCCTATTGCCCCTGGGCTGTTTTTTAAGCAACTCTACATCCATGTACAACTCTGTACATCAGACTTACAACCTAAGTCTGAGCCCACAACAGAACCAGGGATGTAAGGGGATGGGTAGCATTTCATAAAGGGACATTTGGTTTGCAAACAACATCATCTCAAATGAGAGTGGAGAGAGAAGGGTCACTGGGATGGCTTATGCTGGGAGGTGTATTCATTAAGCAGACTATCAGTTCCTCAAGGACAGGAGTTGTGACTATTTTGAGGGGCTTAAAGTTGTTTGTTTTTAACATTGGTGCCCCCCCCTTTCCAGCACAAGCTGGAAGCTGGAGACACTCCACAAACTTTTATGTACCCGCTGCAAATGACAAAAGGAAACCCACAGAGGGCATCTTCCCCTTCACCGTGGAACCCGCCCGTTAGCGGAGGGGAAGCTGCTCCCTTAGCCCAGACGAGCCACATTCAGTGGGTCTCATCAGACCCACTCTGATTGGACTTGAGGCTTTGCTTGCCATCCTCCCCCAGGACCATGTTTGAGAGAGGAAGTCTGGCAGCTCCTGGGCAGAGAATGAACAAGATTAAGATACACCACATGCTTTATCTGTTGGCAAACCCTTGGTGTGAATAAATCTTTTCAATGAAGTCTGAGTAAGTGAATGATAACACGTGACCTCTGAACAATGTCTATGGCGGGAGAAAGGAATATTGCCCTAAAGACCCGAGGGAAAAAGGAACCCTGAAAATTACTTACTATAGAAACTCAAAGAAGATACATAATTGGTATTATTAATAAAATACAAGAAAACATAGCTTTTCTTGAAACTGGAACTAATGTGTTAGTATGTTAAGTGGTGGCAATTGCTATAAAAATAGCAGAGAAGCAGGATAGGGAGGGTGTTATGCGGGAGAGGGGGACTACGATTTTAAACAGCATGGTCGGGAACTTCTCACCATCTCACCATTTATGAATGCAAATCACTTCAATGTCTAAATATTAAAAAACATATGGTCTTGGTTTGGAAAACTAAATCTTGCATCAATGGCAATTAAACATCACTAAACAACGAACACAAAGGCTATAGACAGAGTCAAAGACAAACAAAAAGAAAAGTTGAAAACCTGGGAATTAATATAAACTCAAGGTAAAAACATTAAGTGAGACAAAAGATTCTATCTGTGAAAATAAAAATTATACTCAAGATATGTCCTGGATAAACCATTTTCCACTTGATAGCACAGTGTGAAAAACTGATGAAATACATTTAGCCATGCTGCTTCTGGTTCTTTCACTGCTCACCTTGTGAGCCTCCATTTCAGCACACCTTCCACTCTCCTGTCATAGCTACACATTCAGACCATCCACTGTTGCAGCTGTGCACATGCTGTGGTGTTAGTACACCCTGAGTATGGGCTAAGTCTTTTTCTTCTTTGTAGCCCCAGTGTCAGTCAGAGTCACTGAATAGTACGCATCTGCTGACTGAATTCTTGTCAGGGGATGAGGTGAGATCTAGGGGCATGTAGGTGTCGTGAGCTGGGCATGAAGGGAACCTGGCCAGCCCAGCCGCTGGTGCATAAACAAGGACCCAGGAGTCTGTCTGCAGTTTGCTGTACTAACCATTGCTTCCGAGCAGTGTAAGAATTCCAGATACTGAATAATGGCTTTTATCAACAAATCCAAAACGCACTTTAGGTGGAACTTCATACCAGCTTAGAGAAGAAGCTGCCGCTCTGGTTCCTACACAAAGTGGATCAGAAGTCCATTATGGTGTACCCCAACAGACCCAGACATACTGGAATGTTATTAGTAAGTACATGTAGCAAATACCGACTTAAATAACATGATATTGCTTTGTACTCATTCATTGTGTTATCCCTAAGGGTGCTGTTTTATATGCTTGGAGTCACTCTGCCTGTGGGAAAGAAATAATTGTGTTTTTTTTTTTGGTGAGGAAGATTTGCTGTAACATCCATTGCCAACTTTCCTCTTTTTTTTTTTTTTTTTGCTTGAGGAAGATTAACCCTGAGCTAACATCTGTGCCAGTCTTCCTCTTCTTTGTATGTGGGATGCCTCCACAGCGTGGCTGATGAGCAGAGCAGGTCCACGCCCAGGATCCAAACCTGTGAATCTGGGCTGCCAAGGCAGAGCACGCAAAACTTTAACCACTTGGCCACAGGGCTGGCCCCTGAAATAATTGTGCTTTTTTTAAAAAAAAAGTGCATGATTTACCCACAGTGTGAAAGTGATGGGCAGTGGAGGGAGACATTTCTTCTCCTCTTCCGAGCGGCTCATCCACAGTGTCTGTGTTAAAGATGTACCGCATCCCTCTGAGGGCAGATGGGCAGGTGGACCAGCCCTTCCCTTTAGCATCTCTTTTACAGCACAGGTCCACTTCATTTGTTTTTCCTAGTCACACGCCACTTACATATATGTGCAGATACACATGTGTATCTATGTCATATAAGGAATACACATGTATGTATACATAGGTGCATAAATATACACACACATATGTGGGGGTGTACATTATAGAAAATATACGAAGTGTCAAAGACTAAGCAAGGCCATCGCCTTCAATGGAAAAGGGCCAACACTAAGTCAGAAGTACTGGACGCTAATCTTATCCGTGCCTGGGCTCCCTCCTGTCCTGGGAATAGTGTTTCTGAGTTCTTTTTAGGTTCATTTTCCAGTGTGTAGTCCTCAAATGATAAAGGCCAACTGAGATCAGCCTCGGCTGTATTTGAACTCTACACCGTCTCCCGATCCGATTTCACTCGTCCCCATGGTTGCGGGTAGTACCTGAACTCAGAAGCAGCAGCTGCTCTCTCTAGCCTAGAGCTCTCCTTTGAGTTCCAGGCCCCTGTATCCCACTGTCTCGTTGACAGCATCACTGGTCTGTCTCAAAGGTACCCCCTGGTCATGCAAAACAAACTCATGATCCTTCCGCCTCCCTCCTGACATGCCCTACAGGGAAAGAGCGAGAAAGCCCCATCCTTCTCCAAGTTTCTCATTGCTGCTAATGTCACCACCATTCATTTGCCCGTGGAAGATGTCATTCTTGACATATCCTCTCCCCTCACATGTAATCAATGCCGTGTTTGGTCCATTTGACTTCCTGGGTGGCCTGTGCAAGTGGTCATCTTCTCCTGCCTGGACTTCTAGAATTACCTTATTCCTGGTCATTTCACATCTGCCCTTGATCCTCTCCAGTCCACTAAATGGTTTAAACGACACTAAATTTAAAAACATATTAAAATAGCATTTCAGAAAATTCTCCACGTAAAATTCAGTTGTGTTGGTTAACTGTGCAGAGCAGTTTTAGGGAATCAACAGCTAATCCTGTATGGAGTACCGCCATTTATAATGTCTCTTTCTGTCAGCGGACTGAGCTCCTGCAAGGCCACCGCTGTGTCTTACAGTGTTGGTGCCAGCACCCCTGGCTCAGCAGCTGAATTATGGCAGATATTCAAGAACTAGCTCCTGAATTGAGTTCAACTTGAGTAACTTTTAATCTTTTATCCCATAGCGTTTGTATTCTCATATCTTTTGCCCCCGAGAAGCGAGACAAGAAATACCAAATGCCGATACATCTTTAGAAACGGAAATATTGAAGCAGAAATACCGGTATTTTTCCTTTTGTCTGTATTTGAGGAACTTAAAACTCTTAAATGATGCGTAGGGTAAAGTTATACTGTATATTTGTGTTTTTATCTCATCTATTGTCATGATTTAATTGACTGATGTTGCTAGTATATTGAGAATCAGGAGACATTTTTTAGACTCAACAACTTATTTGCTGCTATTCATCAATTAGTTTGCCCATCTGTATCTTGAACTGCATTCTTCATGAGCCATCCGAATTCATACTGAAAATTTTTGAGGATCCCTGGAGAAGCCATAGAGTGTGTAGTGGTTAAGCATGAGGGCTTCAGTGTTAATTTACTGAGTTCAAAGGCCCACTGAATTATTTACTATTTACTAACTATTTACTAACTGTTTGACCCTGGGCAAGTCACTTAACCTGTCTGTGCAACAGTGTTTTAGTCTTTAAAATGGGAACAAAAGTAAACTAGCCATGAACTAGCAGTTTAACCTTAGGAAAATCATTTAAACTTTAAAAATATGTCTCCCTTAGAAGGATTTGACTACTGTGAGGCCATAAGCTGAGCACGCTCAATCTGATATGGAACGCTTCTAGTATGTAGGCCTCCCTGCACTCAGAACACCTAAAAGGATAATTGAAAATAAATTCATAAAATGTGTATGTCCTTTTAGGCTGAAGGATCTCACATCGCTTCTGGAAAAACAGCATGAGCTTATTAAACTCATCATTCAGAAGATGGAAATCATCTCTGAGACAGAGGATGAAGACAACCATAGTTCTTTTCAAGACAGGTTTATAAAAGAGCTGTTAGAACAGAGGAACAGCAAATGGAGTTCTGTGTTGAGAGCAGTAAAGGCAAAAACACACCCCTCTTAGCATTAGTTACCCAATGCAACAGGGCTTCCGATGGGGGGTCTGCATGACTTTTGCAGTCTAATTTCCAATTTGGAAAGAGCAAGGAAAAAGCAGAAATCTGATTCTGATTTCCCTACATGTGAAACCATGGTTCCTGTATCCTATATAAAAATAAAGTCTGTCTATTTATATTTTCTGCCAGTCACTGAGTATTGGGAATATCCTTGCTGCTATGTTCAAGCTGGATTTTACCTCTCATTGTTTGAATGAGTAGAAAACTAATTGGCTAGAATTACATTTTTAATGATAAAGAGTAATAAATGTAACTGTTAAGCTAGAATACAAATGTCAATACTGGATTCCTGCTTGATGATTATATAATATGTAATGTATTACACAATAAAGAATTAGATTGGATTCTACCATTTAGAATGTTTTTTTGTGTTGGAAGATCCTGTGGGTGGAGCCCTGTGTACTCTATTCTGACCATAATAAATTTCCCCACCCTTCTTGCTGCTCCCAACACACCTGATGTCACTTTGAATTGAGGCCAAAATTAATAGACCTTGTGATATGCATGAATTTTACTATAGATAGCTTATGTTATTTCTGTATTTTTTGTTTGCCATGGATCATAATAAATGTAAAACCTATATAGTTACCCCACTGATTATTGTGTGAGCCTTTTATTGAATTCAGTTTTTTGAAATTTGCAAAAATGCCTCCATCATGTATGTCTTTTTTTCTTTTGATGTCCACTACAAAGCATGAATCAGTCATGTCTGGGATTGGAATTGGCCGCCCAAAGATAGTCTCTTTGGCATGAGGATTATTTTGGGCTGGTTACTTTTAAAAACTGCAGAGAGGAGAGAAACTCTGAAAAGTAGAATTACCCTTTGTAGGAGATATTTACATTTGTTTAGGCAATCTCCATTTGTAAGGGTGTCTCCCTCTCTGTACCAGGAAGAAGGGAGGATGGCCTTATCTCTAGAAGCTCTTATCAATGAGGAAGGCGAGGACTTAAATCTGCATAATATCCCTACTCTTGTTTACTGTGCTTTTCTGGTGACCTCCCATAACTGACTCCCCCACCCCCAGCATCCTCCTTTGCCTTTAGCTCAGGAGGGTATTTAAAGTGAGAGCTTCCACCATTTTGGTGAGTTCCTCAGTTTTCCTGAGCCTCTCCCATGTATACATGTTATAAAGCTGTGTTTAATTTTCTCCTGTTATTCTGTCTCATGTGAATTTAATTTGTTGTTCTGCCAGAAGGACCCAGAGTGGGTAGAGGAAATGCCTTCCTCCCCTACAATCACACACCTCATCGTTGATCTTTTCAAGGTCTTTCTGTTGTTTTATTTTCCCCTTCACCGTGATTCTTGTGTCTATTCCCTCACTACCCCCAGGAGACACCCACTCTAATGAAAGTCTTGGGCCATGCGTGTATCCTTGGGTTATGCTGAACAGTATTGATTTAGGTGTGTGTTTATTTACATAGGTGTTATTATGCTGTGGTTCTTGTTCTCTTTGTACTTCTGTTCCCTGGACACTATATCTACAAGATATAACTGTGGTACCATCTGTCTAGTTAGTACAAGGCTTCTGACAGCTGCTTGCTATCATTGTGTGCTCCTCATGTTGGACTGATCTTGTCTCCAGGGATGGACATTTTTGTGGCCTTTGCCTCCCGCTATCACACATATTCTCAGACATACTCACACTCATACAGACAGCAGAATTCTGAGTGACAATATGTCATATGAAAAAAATAGACATTTTTATATTTGTGGTCTGACAGAACACATGGCCTAGAGGCAATGTTGTACCTGCCTTAATCTTTTTTTTTGAGAAAGATTAGCCCTGAGCTAGCATCTGCAGCCAATCCTCCTCTTTTTGCTGAGTAAGACTGGCCCTGAGCTAACATCTGTGCCCGTTCTTCCTCTACTTTATATGTGGGACGCCTACCACAGCATGGCTTGCCAAGCACTGCCATGTCTGCACCTGTGATCCAAACCAGTGAATCCCAGGCCACCGAAGCAGAAGGTGCACACTTAACCACTGTGCCACTGGACCAGCCCCTTGCCTTAATCTTTGATATGAAGATCTTTGTTCTTTGTTTTCCTTCAAAGAGAAAGGTTAGAAATTCACAATATGGGAGCAATAACCAGGGATGCCCTGATCATGAAAACAAAGGTCTTTTCACAGTCTTAACGCTCCCCAGATTTTGTGTGGCATTGCACAATAGAGATCTTCATTCAACATTTATCGAACACCAACAATGTGTGAAACACTGCACCCTACTGTTGTGAGGAATATTGAATTAATTAGGTTATCTTACCTGTATCTTACAATTTAATGAGTCACCGTTTACTTTCTGAAATTCTCCATTAACCCCCAACGCTGCATTCTCTGCTTCTTCCACTGTTTTTCTGACTACTGCTCTTCTACTTCTCTTACTGGCTTCTTTCTCCCACCTGCTAGCTAGATGTTTACATACCTAAGGTCTGTCCTTGACCACGTGCCCTCGCACACTCGTTTGCAATCACCTAGCACAACTTCACTTATGTTTGACAAATTGATACGGTCTCTTCTGCTCCTCCCAAAGTCCAGTTCTGCGTTTCCATAGTTCTTCAAACTAAATACATATAAATATGAATAAGGGGGAGGTAAAACCAGCTCCTTCTGATCTCCTGTTTTCCATCAATGGTACCAGCATTCTCTCGGGCTCCTAGACTTGAAACTGACAGACCCTCTCAATTAATCTTCCTAAAGTACAGCTCTAAGCCTTCACATCCATGCTGAAAGCTTCAAAGACTTTCCTTTTCATCCGCAAGCAACCTAATCTACTCAACCTGGCTCTGCAGTCTAATGTAGCCTTATCTTTCAGGATTCTGCACTTCACCCAAATCAAAAGATCACTATTTCATCGAAACACTTCATGTTTTTCCATCTCCCTGCCTCTCACTACGCTGTCTTCCACCCAGAATGTCCTCTCTCCACGTCTTTTAAAGCTCAGTTCAAACTGCACCTGCACCTCGAAGTCTTCTAATGCCCCAGCTGATGATGCCCTCTGCCTCCTCTGAAGTGGGAACACCGCATCTCCTCCGGCGTTTCTGCCTGCTTTGCTGACCATGACTTTCTCTCCCACTAGAGGGTAGACTTCCAAGGTCCATCGTTCACTATCATCATTAGTCTCAAGCAATCCAAAGAATTACATCCTGTTTCACTTTTTTTCATCCCGTGTAGCCACTGGCACAGGGCCACGCACATATTAGATGTTCCGTGAATATACATACATAAATAATAAAAATCAGTGAAAATAATAATTATCATAGGTCTGAAAGATACTGCAAGTACACTGGTTCAGCCTGCCTCAAAAGTAGTTCAGTGTCCCTATTCTATCGACCCTGCATCCTAGGGGAGCTGAATGATTTGCCTCTAACTGGTGGAAGAGACACTAAAACATCCCTTTTCTGCCTTTTCCCACTGCTTCAATGTGTTCGTTCGTTTGTGGATTTTAACTATGGTTAGCATGGGCAATAGAAAGAGTTCGTGCTCTGCAGTAAGACAACTAGAGCCTCAATACTGACCTTACCTCCTACTGGTTGGGTGACTGGTTATGTTTCCACATCTCTATAGTGGTGATAAGAGCATATTTCCCTGCGGTGTTGGCAGGATCAGACACTATCATGCATGCACAGTACCTACTGTGCACAGTACCTACATCACACAGCTCCTACTGCAGCGTGTTTAGGAGAACTGGTCTACCCCAGGTGAAGGGGCTCATAAAACACTGGAATTGTCATATTGTCCCGATTATTCATGGAATCTCCCCAGAAGTTAATTAATCAGCAGTCTGATACAAGCTGAAGCTTCTGGGTGCTTCTGGATCTCACCAGCCAAACAAATGCTGGAATGTGCGTACTACAATAAAAACCTCCTATTTAGAGGAAACTGATTAAAAATTTGCAGCACTTTTTCTTACCTTTGTTTTTGGCTCAGATTCAAATCACTAAACATCAACAGAGCCCCAGTTCTCTGCTCATTGAGTAAATTATTGTCACTGAGTATTTTTAAGCCATTTTAGACATTTTGATCTGAGCAGATTAAATAATAGTAACAAGAAAAAGGCTTACAAAGTATTTACTCTGTATCAGGCACTGCTCCAAGTGCTGCTTATTAACTCATTTGATTCTCAAAACAACCATATGTGGTAGGTACCATTATTACCATCATCCTTGTTTTATGAAGGAAATGATGACACCTCCAGGGTGAATAGCTTGTTAGAAGTCACACTGCTGAGGTGTGAACTCAGCAGTCTACTTCTGGCTTCTGTGTTGTTCTCATGAAACTATACTGTCTTTTAAATAAAAATCAAGTGAAAGATAATTCTTTCCTCAGGGACTTTATACTTGAAAGGTTACTGAGCAGATATTTGCAATGTAATATTCATAAGTAAGTGCATTTCAAGGTTAGGAGACATGAGACACTACAGACATAATGAAAGAAAGTGTGTGGGCTCTGAGGCCAGGCTGGCTGAGTCAGCTCCAGGTCAACCTACTTTCCAGCTGTGTGACCTTGAACAAGATAATTAACCTCTCTGTTGAATAAGAGTACATACCTCATAGAGTTGTGTTGAGGATTAAACGAATAAATGCTGGTAAAATACTTGGAATAGTGAATTGCCACAAAGTATAAGCACTCAAGAAATACTAGCCATTATGGAAGAGGAAATCATTTGCAAAGATCCAGAAGAAAAGTCATTTATTTAAAGCACTTTTTTTTCCCCTTTTATCCAAACTGGGAAATGTAAGAACTATGCAAGGACTATCTTAAAAATTCCGCCATTATATCCTATTTCAGATTTTTTTCCTGGATTGGTTCCAAAATTTCTCAAATATTTAATTCACGTGCTTTATTTGACCTCACTATCTTAGCAGATCATGAGTGACATTTTGTAAGCTGTAAAAACTCAAATGGAAAATTGCTTCTCTTAATATGACTAGATAGACACTGTATACCCAGATAGCCCTTTCACTAGTCTGATATCCATTTCAAGGATGGAGATTTATAAGAAGATGGTGAAAATAAAATGTATCATTTGAAAACTAGATATAAATCTTAGTACATATAAGAATTTTCCAGGCTCTTCTTTTATCTGCTACATGTGTTTAGGCCACAGATTTATTTTAAAGACTGACTTTTAAGAGCCATGAGATTTAAGAGGCAGCCTGGAAATTTGCTGCATCCTTCCAAAACAAGGAATCATCGGCCACGGTAGAAAGCAATTTTCAAAAAAGCTATCAAAGTACATTCAAGAAACACTTAACTTTAAAAATCACTTAGTACATGCAGTGTATGCAGGCCCAGCGTCTGTGAGAGGGGCCAGTAACTCGTAACCCACAGACACCAGGTGCCAGCCCGGCCACAGAGCCCTGCAGAGCAGCAACTGCTTGGCTTCAAGATCCCGAGTGTAATTAGCGGGAAACTGCAAGAATCAGGAACTGGAAAACCTCCTGATGACATTATGGAAATGGTGTCTAAAAAGCAGTCAGAGACAAACGACAGAGGACCTGTTTCTGATTCTAGGGATGGTCACAGTTCCATCCACCATGTGGCTTCATGACGGGTTAAACTTCACTCTGTTAGAACTGAAGCCTCTAGTTTGAAGTCTCTGACACCAACATCTTTGATAGTAACATGCCTTCAGAGAAGACCGGAAGCTGCGGGCCACCTCCTGCAATTTCCATCGGCAGACTCTTCAAAAAAGGCATCAGAGCATTTCCACAGGTTCTCAGGAGGCAAAGGCGGAATTAAGACGACAGAGCCGTAACCCGACTAATGTCAGCAATGAAACCAGCGCTCTCTAGAGGAGCGATTGATACTGAGCCCGAACAGAAGACCTCGGACTGAGACCTCTGTTTTGCGCAGGAGGATCTTTATGTCAGGAAAACCTACAGTGCCAATCACATCTGACACTGCTCGTTCTTCTATTGAAATTTATTGGTTACTTGCAAGGGCAAAGGTGGAGGGTGGTACTAATTTAAAGAGGCTTCGACTGCAATTGCAACATTATGGTATTTAGGCAGCTGGTCAACAGATACACAGAACAACCAAGTGTATAAAATGATGCTTTTATGTGAATCAGAAGTATTTAGCAACTCAAAGGAGATATAATGCCCTCTCTAGATCCACATCTGAAAAAAAAGTGAGTATTGAGGAAGAAAACTCAGAAGGGAAAGTTATCAGTGGTAATGTTAGTTGTTCAGTTGTTTTCAAAAATTGATGGAGAAGCGGTCGTGGAGAAGGAGGAAGGTTATTATGGCTCATGCACAGAAAGGGTCTCAGCAGTATGTCAGCACCAGCAAAACCTAAACAGAGGGTTTCACTTGCACCTTCTAAACAAGCTTGCCAGGATCAAATTTGGAAGCAATACTGATGCTCAGGAATCTGTTAGAAAAATAACCACCTCTTCTACAGCCCCACAGAAACAGTTGCTCTCAGAACCCAAATTTCTCCTCAAGATCGGTGGCAGGCATGGTCCAGGGGCAAAGCAGGATCCACAGTTTGGGTCCCCCTCCTAAGGATTTCCACAAAAAAGGGAAACCATGGGAGAAAAATCCAGCGGCTCAACAAAGGCACTTGTTTTCCTGTCTATGAATCGACTCAGTAATGGCAAAACCACTACAGGTCAGTCAAGAACCAGATGCTGGGCAGACACAGAGCGCTGATTCTGAAGACGCCAGCGCTGCCTGAGGAAATCGTCATGGAAACGAACCAGGAGCCGGGGTTGAAGGGGGCAGATGTCTTTAGTCTCAGTACAACTTAGATGCAAAATCTTTCACAACCATATAAACCTGCAGGTCCCAAGCTTGCAGTGGGGCTGGGTGGTGCTCCGGCCCTGGAGAGGCAGGTTAGGTGCCATGAAGGGACACCAGTCTGCCAAACTGCAGTCTTCAACAAGGGATTCAAAATCTCTCCCACCCCAGCCTGGCAGCTGGTCCTCAGGCAGCTCGATGGCCCAGATCCTTTTACCTTTCAAATGCTAAGTGTGCTACAGAAACCAGAAAAATCTCAGAAAACTGCAATGCTGAACCACCTGAGAAAATGTGTGCAATGACCACCCTCCGGTGTCACTTAAAAAATTTTTCACAGTTATAAATTTGCTAAAAATTACTTCTTCATCCAAATTTAAATAAGATGGGAAACGTATTAAACCAAATTGTCCTTCTACTCACGTGAGTAGAACCTCAGTTCTGCGGGGGAGTTCCGCACGTGCAGATCCAGCAAGAGGAGAATCTGTGAAAAACCGAATTGCTGCTTTCAGTTTTCCTCAAGGTTGTTACGCAATTAGCACAACCCACTCGGAAAATAGAATAAAATAGGGCCAAAAAAGTGCTGAGTCGCTTAAAATAGTCATTCTGTTCTATTTTTAGTTCTTAAGGTGGTTTAATTTGAAAAGCATGCTCTAGAGCAAAAACGTGGGGTGGGCCTTTCAGATTGGGCTCAGCTTTGCTGCTGGGGTAAAATGTTTCCTAGGATTCAGGTCCTTACCTGCTCGGAAAGGAAGGATGGGGAAAAGTGGGGGAAAAGTCAGTATGGGTGTTTTGATTAAACCATTTACAATGGTAATTGCAAAAATCAGTACAATTTTATACGTTTCCATTTATTGTTAATATTTGCTTTCAAATAAATATTTTAAGAAACCACGATCATAGAAAAATATTACATGTATATATCACAGTGTCAGAAAACAGTAATTAGCTGCAGATTTTAAGATCACAAGGATATGTAGATGTATCTTCATATTCTGAAAAATGACATTCTAAGAGCTATTTACCAGTGAATATACTGAGGCTTACTACTAAAGATAGTTTGCGAAATGTAAAATCTGATTAAAATAGCCTATTTCAAATGACATAAATCAGAGGGGTAAATAGCAAACCAGGACAATATATTTGGGCTGTTGCATTAACATACAGAGTTTTACGTGTGTAACAAAAATTTTCATTAAGACAAGAAGTACCCAATGCGCTTGGATTAAACAAGGAATGCATCATTGCTAAAGAATAACCACTTAGTCATTAAGTACCCATCATAATCTTCAAAGGAGAAGATTCAAGGCAACACAAACAAAAGCACACTTCCAGCTTAACGTTTCCGTGTAAATATTCTGAAGAGTCAGCTCTACACAGAGGCCTCCACTCTGCGCGGCTAATGACACTGCGACTCACAGGATTCCCAGCTGGATTTAGCCTGTCTGCACCGCACTTTCAAAACAAGTTAGAAAAAGGCAAACTCTCTGTTCTTCTGGTGCTGTGTGTATATATTTTGGCTATTTCAGGATGTAAGGTAATGGAAAAAAGCATCTTTTGTTTCATTTTTCACTATAATGAGGGGCACCATTTGACAAGTGTGGCAGTTCCACTAGGTAAGATGAGAGCAATGAAACACAGGGCTGAAACATGAAGATACGAATGTTTCCTAAGGTCCTACTGGACACTGGATCGTTGTTTTAGATTTTAAAACTTATTTTTAATTGACCATGCCTGAGCCCAAACTTTGGATCAAGAGACACCAATGAATTCTCACTAATCAACAAATGTTCCAAGAGATCAGGAATGACATAGCGTGGATGTGTGTGACAGGACACAGATGTTTATGGGACAATCACTAACCCATTTGTAAATTTCCACTACATACATTTCAGAGACCAAGCCAGTGCTATGTAACTTCTCTATTGATCATTGACAGCCCTGACAACTATAAAATAGTCAAACTTTTTGCATTTCACAGTTATAGGTGCTGAACAGGAGATGGTAAATACACTAAATCACTCATTATTCCTAGCTAGGAGTGAATTCTATTCAAATCAAAAAACTGTTTCATACCTGACATTTGAAATTAAATTATTGTAGGATAGATACTTTCTTTTAAAAATTAAGTAACTACAAACAATTTACACAGACTAAATACCTATCAATGCATTAAAAAATAGAAGAAAATACACAAAACAAGCAATATAAAAAGAGCTTAAGAAAGAAAGGAAAGCATCAAGATCCACAAAAATCCAAAAACATAAACAAGACTACACAAATAAAATAAAACCCATCAATTCTGATAACAAATGTAAACATTAGTAAAAGGCAAAATACTCTCTATTAGGGTTAAGAAATGTAATTACTAGAGAATAATCTAAACTAGCAATATAGAAATATAATCAAAGGTAAATCTAAAAATGTAAACAACAGGAGTGATAAAATGAACTAAACACAAAGAACTCCAGAGAAAAACTATAAAATTAGTCAAAAATGTTGCTTTACACTGATAAGGTTTTGCTCTATTAGGAAGTCATGAGTTATTAGCCTTTTTGTTTCAAGTAAGTTACTCAAAATATGTCAAGCCATAACTGGTAGAAATGAGTCATTGGTAGAAATACGGGAGAATCTCATCACGCTTCCATTAGCCTAATCCCAGCTCTAGGTTTACGAATTGTATGACCACAAAGGTTATTAAAACACAGTTGCCAAAGAACCAGGAGAGAAGAGTATGCCACAGTTAGGTTTCCAGACTAGAACAGGGCCTGGTCAGAAAGATGGGTCTGTGGAGATAGGAGGGTTGGTGAAGCCTTTAAATATCTGACTATCTTTTGTAGTGTTAGCTCCTCACTGACTCAGGTTAGGTCTTTTGATCCCAGTCCATGTTTCCCCCCTCCAAGGTCTGACATTAATAT
Organism: Equus quagga; assembly: GCF_021613505.1. Taxonomy (NCBI): domain Eukaryota; kingdom Metazoa; phylum Chordata; class Mammalia; order Perissodactyla; family Equidae; genus Equus; species Equus quagga. Next base: position 69,345,245 of record NC_060282.1, on the reverse strand, counting down.
TCCATTTTGAATAATAAATGAAAGAGTTAAAAAAATTTGTAACCCATGGAACTTGAGTTTGTGGGTAGAAAGAGAAAATAATAACTAAATCTGAACCAATACTGGGCCTGGCTTTCTTCCCTTCTTACCTGGGTTTGAATGACAAAAATGAAAAAAATGAAGCTACCTTAGTTCATATGCCAATTGAAGGGCTGTTTATCCATCCCTGTGCCCCTTTCCCAGCTAACTTACCACCTAAACTTCAGCTGAATGAGACCTGACCTACTTAAGCTATTTAAATTTAGTCTTGCTGTCTGCTCCCTCCAAAACTTGTTCTTCATGTGGGTTTGTCTCAGATTCCCTCATCCCCTAAACGGAATACTTGTTTAAAGAATTGGTCCTCAGGGTGAGTAGGATGTGTTTTGCTGGTGTCATTTGTTCTTTCACTGAGATGCCAAATATTTCTTCTTGACTCTTGAATGTTCTGGTGCCTTGTTATTCAAAGTGTGGGCTGTGGACCAGCAGTAGGGGCATCCCCTGGGCACTTATTAGAAATGCACAATCTTCGGCCCCTCCTTAAATCCACTAAAGAAGAGTCTGCATTTTAACAAGATTGCCCGTTTGTTGCCATATAATCGTTCATAATAATCTCTTATGATCTTTTGTACTTCTGTGGTATTGGTTGTAACTTCTTTTATTTCTGATTTTACTTATTTGACCCCTCTTTCTGTTTTTCTTGATGAGTCTAGCTAATGGTTTATCAATTTTGTTTACCTTTTCAAAGAATCAGCTCTTCGTTTCATTGATCTTTTGTATTGTTTTTAGTCTCTATTTCTTTCATCTCCACTCTGGTCATTATTATTTCCTTCTTTCTACTAATTTTGGGCTTCGTTCTTATTTTTTCTTTAAGCCTAAGTTAGATTGTTTATTTGAGATTCTTCTTGTTTCTTGAGATAACTACAAAATTCCCTCTTAGAACTATGTCCCATAGATTTTGGACCATTGTGTTTCCACTTTCATTTGTCTCAAAGTATTTTTTGATTTCCCCTTTGATTTCTTCATTGATCCGTTAGTTGTTTAGCAGCATGTTGTTTAGCTTCCATGTGTTTGTGTTTTTCCCAGTTTTCTTCTTGTAAGTGATTTCTACTATCATACCTTTGTGGGCAGAAAATACACTTGATACGATAGGTGAATTCTACTGAACATTTAAAGAAGAGTTAATACCTATCCTTCTCAAACTATTCCAAAAAACTGAAGAGAAAGGATTGCTCACAAACTCATTCTATGAGGCCAGCATTACCCTGATACCAAAATCAGACAACGATTTCACAAAAAAAAGAAAATTACAAACCAATATCCTGATGAACACAGACGCAAAAGTTCTCAACAAAATTTTAGCAAACCAAATTCAACAACACATCCAAAAGATCATACACCATGACCAAGTAGACTTTATTCCAGGGATGCAATGATGGTTCAATAACCATGTGATACACCAAATTAACAAAACAAAGGATAAAATCATGTAATATCTCAATAGATGCAGAAAAAACATTTGACAAAATTCAACATCCATTTATGATAAAAACCCTCAACAAAGTCGATACAAAGCAAACATACCTCAACATAATAAAGGCCATATATGACAAACCTACAGCTAACATCATACTGAATGTTGAAAAGCTGAAAGTTTTTCCTCTAAAGTCAAGAATAAGACAAGGAAGCCCACTCTCACCACTTTATTCAACATCGTGTTGGAAGTCCTGGCTACAGCAATCACACAAGAAAAAAAAAATCTAAATTGGGAAGGAAGAGGTAAAACAGTCTCTATTTTCAGACAACATGATACAAAACCCTAAAGACTCCACCAAAAAACTATTAGAACTAATAAATGAATTCAGTGAAGTTGCAGAATACAAAATAAATATACAGAAATCAGTTGTGTTTCTATACACTAACAACAAACCATGAGAATAAGAAATTAAGAAAACAATCCCATTTACAATTACATCCAAAAGAATAAAATACCTAGAAATAAATTTAACCAAGGAGGTGAAAGACCTGTACACTGAAAACTATAAGACACTGATGAAAGAAATTGAAGACAACACAGTGAAATGGAAGGATAGACTGTGCTCATGGATTGGAAGAATTAATATTGTTAAAATATCTATACTACCCAAAGCAATCTACAGATTCAATGCAATCTCGATTAAAATGCCAATACGGCATTTTTCACAGAAGTAGGACAAATAATCCTAAAATTAAGACCCCCAAATAGCCCAAGTAACATTGAGAAAGAGGAATAAAGCTGGAGGTATCATGCTCCCTGATTTCAAACTATACTACAAAGCCATAGTAACCAAAACATTATGGTACTGGCACAAAAACAGACACAAAGATAAACTGAACAGAACAGAGAGCTCAGAAATAAACCTATGCCTATATGGTCAATTAATCTATGACAAAAGAGGCAAGAATATACAATGGGAAAAAGACAGTAAATTGCATTGGGAAGACTGGACAGATACAGGCAAAAGAATGAAACAGACCACTTTTCTTCCATATACAAAAATAAACTCAAAATGGATTAAAGACTTAAATGTAAGACCTGAAATCATAAAACTCCTGGAAGAAAACATAGGTAGTAAACTCTCTGACATTAGTCTTAGCAATATTTTTTTGGATATGTCTCTTTAGGCAAAACAAACAAATGGGAGTGCATCAAACTAAAAGGCTTTTGCACAGCGAAGGAAACTATGAACAAAACAAAAAGATAACCTACTGAATGAGAGACTGTATTTGTAAATGATATATCTGACATATCCAAATATACAATAAAGGTAACCTCCTTATATCCAAATATATAAAGGACTCATACAACTCAATAGGAGAAAACCAAATAATCTGATTTAAAAATGGGCAGAAGACAGGAATAGACATTTTTCCAAAGAAGACATACAGATAGCCAACACGTACATGAAAAGGTGTTCAGCATCACTAGTGATCAGGGAAATGCAAATCAAAACCACAATGAGATATCACCTTACACTTGTCAGAATGGCCATTACCAAAAAGGCAACAAATAACAAGTGTTGGAGAGGATATGGAAAAAAGGAACCCTTGTGCACGGTTGGTGGGAATGTAAATTGGTGCAACTACTATGGAAAACAGTATGGGGGTTCCACAAAAAATTAAAAATAGAACTACCATATGATCCAGCAATACCACTTCTGAGTATTTTTGTGAAGAAAATGAAAACACTAATTTGAAAAGATATATGCACCTTTATGTTCATTGCAACATTATTTACAATAGTCACAATATGGAAGGAAGCAGTGTCCATCGGTAGATGAACAGATAAAGACAATGTGGTTTATATATACAACGGAATATTACTCAGCCACAAAAATGAATGAAATCCTGCCATTTGTGACAACATGGATGGATCTAGAATGTATTATGCTCAGTGAAGAAAGCCAAACAGAGAAAGCAGAATACCATATGATTTTACTTATATGTGGAATCTAAAAAACAAAACAAATGAACAGACAAAACAAAAACAGACTCACAGATACAGAGAACAAATTGGTAATTGCCAGAGGGAGGGGGAAGGGAGGAAGGGTGAAATAGGTGAAGAGGATAAGAGGTACAAACTTCCACTTATAAAATAAATAAGTCATGGAGATGTAATGTACAGCATAGGGAATATAGTCAACAATATTGTGATAATTTTTATGATGACAGATGGTTATTAGTCTTATAAAGGTGGTCATTTTGTAATGTAAATAAATGTTGAATCACCATGCTGTACACCTGAAACTAACGCAATATTGTATGTTAACTATACTTCAATAAAAATAAAAGGTTGCCTGGTGATTCACACGCAAACTACAATCTGAGAAGCACTGTTCCAGAGATTGTTTCATACTATTACTGCCGGATTTGTCATTGAAAAAAAAATTCATGGTCAAGTGTGGGAAATGCTACATACTTTTAACCACCCCCACTCCAGGATCACAATGCACATTGGCTTAATAAAGGCTCTGATAAGCACCTGTAGTGAATAACCTACTGTGAAACTTGGCACTTTAAGTAAGGTGCCACCCAGAAACTTTAAGGTAGCTAAATCAATTTTTTAAAAAAGATCCAATGGCTGGTTCATCCTCCAGATGTAGCTATTGAGGGTGGGTCTTAGCTAAATGGTAGAGAGAACTTCACTCAACCTAGTCTTTTAAATGGCACAAATATCCCCAAGGGTTTGCAAGAGGTTAAGTGTTAAACAGAAAACCAGTCTTAAGGAAACTTGGTGGAAACTAGTTAATGACATATTCCAGGCAGGGCCCTCCTTTTCCTTCTGGAGGTCCATGGGGAATAGGATAACTGTTGAATGCCCCCAGAGAGCAAGCACTTTTTTTGCAAGCCAAATTATTTAGTTTTATGACACTCCTCATGTTTCTCTTTTTACTCAAGAATTTACTATAGCTTACTTTTGAACATTTTATTCCTGTTTCAGCTGTCAGCCAGTTCTTGAGTCAAGGGATTTTGCTCACACTTAGGTCAGAATATTTAAATGATGAACCGAGCCCACCTGAGGCCAAGATGGTGGAGGTAGCAGTAATTACTGTAATGGCAGATGTGATAGTGCATGGGGCATCACTCGCTTCTTTGCTACTGGCAGAACTTCTAGAGCCAACTTTGGAAGTTTGGAGTATGCATGTGTGTGTGTGTGTGTGTGTGCATGTGCATTTAATTAAAGAAGGCTACTTTACCTGCCTGTGAGTTGACAGCTTCCAGAGTCTACTGCATACTCTTTCACTCCCAGAGCTCTCTCTCCTCTTGTCTCCTGATGCTCTGCTCGTTCCCTGAATTCAGTAGCTACTGGTCCACAGCCATCAATATGCTTAAACAAATAAGGACTAGTTATTAACTTTCTTCCTGCTATGATAAGCTCAGGAATCAAAAAACATCAGGGAAAAAAAGAGATATGTGGCTACTTGCAAAATTCCTGAAAATTTGACATTAGTCTCTCAGGCTGGTACGTAAGGTCTAGCACACCCCTGATTGTTGAACTAATGGATGACATTACAAGAAGGATTTCCTCTAGATTCTAGAAGTTTCATCAAAATCCAATCTCAAGTGACTAGAGCCAAAACAGCCTTACAAATATGTCAGAAGAATGAAAAACATGTTAAGATAGCTGTAAAAGAAGGTTTGGATGAAAAGCTCCATGTTTAAGTAAGCATAAAACTGCCTTATCAAGAAACTGAAACAGAGAGGAAAAGAGTGAACGAATTAAATGAAGAGAACAAGAGATTTTACTGCTCGAACATATCTTCTGTTAGCCATAGAAAATGTCTCTCTACCAAATGCTAGGTTCATTTTCCTCTCTCTACATCCTGAGCATCCTGAGAGTTAATTCAACCTCCAAATAAGCTTACTTCTGAAGATCCAGGAACACAGCAATAATTTGTCTCTCTTATAAAATGTGATTTTGAATTTTCTATATTTTAGTTTCACGACTGTGAAGGGATTATACAAATTACTCAAAATGAAGCTTGATAGAGTTACAATTCTTAAGATAGGGTTTCATAAATATAGATGATTTCAATTTTAGTATCATGAGCAAATTATTTTCTTTTTATCCTATTTGTAAATGATCTAAGTATAGTATTTTTTTCTTTAACAAGTTCCCTAAAACAACTGTAATAGGAATTTTATATGAGCAAGTGGAGACATTTGACACAAATTGGGGATATTTGGACACAGTAACTGGAGACATTTGAAACAGGGGCCATTTCTGTATATGCCCAGAGATGTACTTACTATCATTAAGTTATGGGACAAACACGAAAGCAAGTTGATGTTTACCTAAATAAACTTTAGCTGGTTTTTAGAAAATATTTCAGAGCCTTTGGAACCCAAGTATTTCTTTAATATAAAGTTAAGAGACTTCTCTCGATGCGGAGTTTTATTAGAGTAAAAGTTTAAGCTCACTTGCAAAAATGGAGAACTACTTTTCTGAGTCATCTCCCCAATGTGTTTGTGAGTTATAAACTTTCTCTTTCTGCTACAAACTTTCTGACCAACAACCAACGCCTCTAGTCTTATGAGATTGTGGCGTTTGAAAGCAAAGGGCGTGGAAAGAGGGCCAGTGCCGATGACAGCCGTGCAGGGAAGGTAAACAGAGAATAAGCTGGAGCCCCTGAGCCACAGGGTGCATCTGGGTGGGCAGGAAACGCATGGGTTTTTCAGGACTCAGACATCACCGCACCAAACTAGATGTTCAGGAGGACGGTTCGCATTCTCCACTTTAATCTGAACACATAGCTGAGAAAGGAAGTTAGGCAAATAAAATAATATGGAAAAGATTCATTTGGTTAACACTAGGTGGCAGTGAATGATAGTAGTTATTAGGAATAGGTCTTGGGTGTCATTAATAATAGATTATGGACATATCTGGACTGTCTTGAGTCTTGACACTGAACCCAAAAAATCACCTGGTCCACTCTTGCCTTGTTTCCCTGCTTTTATAATCCAAATGAAATATGAAACGCACTATGTTTTTCATTCTCTGAGCACAACTCTAGTTTTGTCTCTATCCCCTGCATTACACTCAGTTTCTCTATTATTCATTTTAGTGCTGCCTCGTGTTGAGCTTATTCATATTTATACGCCCTAGGGTAAATATCATATATATATTTATAAGCTCTTTGAAGACAGGTGCCATAGTTCATGCGTTTATTGATTTAGTTGTTGTTATTGTCATCAATTCCTAGTCAAATGCTTTGCACTTGGAGGACTCAATAAATATTGAATCTTTTAAATGTATATTTTATAGTTTTTCTTTTCATTTTTCCATATGTGAAACAAGCCTGTGGCATGTGTCTTCTAACCGCTAGTCTTGTTTGCTAAAAGTGTATAATATTCCTAAGGGAAGAGATTGTGTTATACTTTTAAAACTCCTCAGGAAGCAGGGGCCGGCCAGGTGGTGCAGCGATTAAGTTCTCACATTCCCCTTCTGGGGCCCAGGGCACACCAGGTTGGATCCAGGACATGGACTTATGCACCACTTGTCAAGCCATGCTGTGGCAGCATCCCACATATAAAGTAGAAGAAGATGGGCAGCCATGTTAGCTCAAGGCCAATCTTCCTCAGCAAAAGAGGAGTGTTGGGAGTGGATGTTACATCAGGGCTAATCTTCCTCAAAAAAAAAAAAAATCCTCAGGAAGCAGTATTTTGGCATCTTGGACCCTCAGAACTGAAAGAGCTCTTACGACCCCATGGTCCAACTCCATCCGTTTTCAGATGAAGTAACCAACGTCCAGAGAGGGTTAGCTACTTGTTTGAGGTCACACAGTTCATTAGTGACTGCACTGGAAACAGAACCAAGGCATCTTGGCCTGCATAGTTTCTTTATTACTTTTTAAGCTCCCTGGAAGAAGTAGGCGCTGACTGGAAGAAGCAGGTGAAACGTCCTGCCTAAGGTCATTTCCTCCCTCGCCGGCTTCTGTGGCTTTGAAGCCTAGAGAGAGGGACAGAAGTCCCGCGAAGGCTCTGCACATCGCGGTCAGGGCAGGAGGTCAGCGAGGTGAGATACCATAAGCCACTGAAACAACCCTCCCCCCCGCAAAGAGTGAGCGGAGGCCCCCAAGGGTGGCTGCCTTTGGGAGCAAAATGTGTCACCACTCCTAAACCTCAAAGGGGAGGGCGTTTCGGGACTCTTTATCTGTGAAGCTGTCCATAACCCCGCCTGTCACCACCACCACCATCCGGAGGCGACTCTGCGCAACAGACCCGGAGGCGCTGCAGGGAAGGGGCATCCCGCGCCCGCCCCTCCACGCGCCTCCCGGGGCGCCTGGGCTGCACGCCACCTCCCGATCCCCGCGGGACGCCCGCCCAGTCCCGGCCGCTCCCACCTCGGACTGGCGCAGGAATGAATGCTCCCCAAATCTCGGCAGGGCAGGGCCGCCAGTCCAGACTCCCTGACTCTGGGAGAGGTCCAGGGACACTGAGGAGCAGGGCGGCTGGCTTAGGGGGGTGCTCTTGCTGGCGACCCGGGCGGATGCGGGAGAAAGGAGCATTTGAACCAGGGGACCTGACTCGGTCAGCCCTCCTCTGCTTCCCACCAGCTCCGGCTCATCTCAGGCTTACATAAATATACACTTGCTCTTTGAAATGGTGGAGCCACGCTGGTCTGCTGCTCAAAGAAAAAGAATACCAGAAAAAAAAAAAAAAAAAAAGACCTCAAACTTTCCTAAGCTTAAGAAATCTGCAAAATTGAAGGGACTAGGGCCTTTGTGGGAACTCCTTTTAGCCTCTGATCGTCCTCCAATAAGTATTTGTGGGGCATCTGCTAGGTGTCAGGACTGCTTTAGGTGTGAGGGTTACCATGGTGAATAGGACAGATGGGATCTCTTCTCTCAGGGAGCTGAAAGTTTAGCAGAGGAGATACACATGGAGGGGGAAAGCAGTTACATGATCAAATACCCGTTACAGTGGAGATAACTTGCAGTAGTGTGCAGGAGCCTGCTGGCATTGGCTCCCTAGAGGCAATTTTTAAATCTTCAGTTTTGTCATCTTGTTAAACACAGGCATGCTTGAAATCAGCTAAGGTGGTAGTACTTAGACCACTGAAGTCAGCAAATGGAGCAAACCAGCCCTTCCCCCAGAGCCCTGTTGTCAAGCATTTACACGCACACCACTGGAGATGTGTATGTCTTTGCGGAGGGGCTCCACCTTGCGGTGGAACAGGATACAGACAGTATATGCAACTACCAGGTGGGTTGGGGGGGTGGGGAGAGAGCCAAGACATTTGACACTAGGGTAGTGTAGGCACCAGCGAGTGCTGTGTCTTTCTCTCCATTAGTAATCCAGTGCAGGAAGATTACTTCCTAGGCCACCTGCGCCAATCAGGTGGCCAGGGAGAGGCCAGGGAGCAGCGGTGGGGCACCCACATGTGGCACAGCATCTTTGCTGAGCAGAAAACTTTGGGTTGTGGAGGTCTGCTGAGTTCCGGCAAATGCGCCAAAGCACCCTCCCAAACTTTTGACATAAGCTTCCACCACCAGGACTTTGCCTGATCTACATGCCTCCTGTCCCATCAGCAACTTCACATTTTCTTTAAACTGACTTGCTTTATACACATAAATATTATTTTAAAGGAAACTTTAAACACTATCATTAATAAAAATCAATATTGTTTGTAATAAATAGAAAGCGATCATAAAAATAAATGCAATGAACATGATGTGGTCTACACAGAAATAGAAATACAATGATGTACACCTGAAGATTATATAAGATTATAAACCAGTGTTACCTCAATAAAAATAAAAATAGATAAATACAATGAAAACAAAACAATGCTATTAAAATCTGGTTCTGATCTTGAGGGCTAGTGTACAAGATATACTGGGACCACCTGGCAACATTCTTTTGGCGGTTATTAGAATAAGTGAAATCAAATTAAAAAGGAAATAACTTCATCAATGTGCGATTTGACATTATTTAATGTCTCATCTGAATGCCACTTAAACTTATCTTGTTACCAGGGGATCATGATGATGATGATGGTGATATCATCATCATCATCATCATCCTCACTTACTGAGTGTTTCCTATTTGCCAGGCACTGTTCTAAGTAACTTCCAGTTTTCTATCGTAACTGGATGCTAATGGAGCTCTCCTTTGTTCAGCCTTTGCAAATTCTGTTGCAATTTTACTTTGGTCTTTTTCTACTTATAATGCTTCAACTGATTTTATTTCTACAGATCCTGTTGGCAAACAGAATTCACTACTGTGATAATTATCATCTAATGAGCACACAATTAATTCTTCTAGTTAACTGATAGACGTTACTTTAAATACGTATCTTCGTCCTATTACTGTGATAAATGCAACAAAAAAACTTATTTCTCCAGAAATAAAAATACAATAAAATTAAGCTTTCTTGGCTGACTGATTCATTTATTCTAAAGATATTTATCAAGTGCCTATTACAAGGAACAGCACGTGGACACAGGAAGATCTTCCCTGGTTGATGGTCCAGCCAGAGCCCGTGAAGTCATTGTCTCTCCCAGAACGTGGACACAGTAAATGGATCATGTTGATATCATCAATGATCTGAAAGAGTTTGCTTAAGGGCAGAAGGAAGCCAGGGGCTGAAGTTCATGATTGAGAGACTAGACTTCTAAAAGGGGAAAATAATTAAAAAGAAGTACAGCATGGTGATTATAGCTAATCATACTGTTTCATATACTTGAATGTTGCTAAGAGAGTAGATCGTAAATGTTCTCGCCACAAAAAAGAACTGGTAACTACATGATAGGATGGAGATGGTAGCTAACGTTAAGGTGGTAACCATTTTGCAATTTATAAATGTGTCAAATCAATACCTTGTACATCTTAAGTTGACACGATGTTAGGTGTTAATTATATCTCAATAAACCTGGGCGGGGGAGTCCATTTTCTTCTTGTCCAGTATCTGATAGCACAGAGGAAAGGCAAAGTCTTTTACTGATTCATTGCCCAGGCAAAGTTTTTTCATCATCTACACTCAGGGGCCCTGGCCTGCCTTCCTGTACGAGCCAAGGCTGGGGGTGAGGGGTAGGCACAGTCTGAGGACAAAGCAGGCCAGCCTTTCTCAGAGCCAGAAATAAGGGACTGCCAATGAGGATGGTAATGGACAGAGGCTTCAGGGCTGCCCCAGACCAGACCCAGTGTCTGCTGGGACCCCAAATACCACCAATAATTGAATTGACTACAATAATGACAATTTCATCCACTCGTTTTTCTTTTACCCAATTCAAGATCTTGTCTAGTGTTTTCCTGATGAATAGCCATCCAATCACCAGCACAGGCAAAGTCTTAGAAAGATGGTTCATATTTAACTTTATACCTGCTTCTTCTAATGCCTGCCTTAGCTGGCTTTCTTGGTTAGCACAAAATTTTTCCATTTTGGTTTTATAGATTGAAAGATTATTGTGGGTTCTATTATTTCATTTGTCCCCTTGTCTCTCTATATAAGTTCATTTCTCCCAATATGTTTAATGAAATATTTCATCTAGACTTCTCCACACCTCGGTTGTCTTCTGGGTAACAGGCCCACTTATTAAGGTGTCCTTTAAAATGGTGGGAGGAACAGGAGCTTTGTGGCTCTTCCCTGACCGCATCTACAGAGGAGAGTGGGCAGCCATGTGTCTCATCACTGTGGGATATAGGATAAAGACATTAAAAGAAATGTAAGAAGCAAGAACATAATACCCGGGAAGGTTGACCATTTACAGGAGAGAAAGCCAACACAGGGCCGAGCAGGGACAACCTTTGTGTCACACCTTCTGTGAACAGAAGCCAATATTTTTCTATTGAATTTTTTCATTTTCCTATTGAATAATGGCAATTTAATGCAGAATGTGTGCTGTTTTCATTTAGTTTGAAGATCTCAAAGTTAGGGATATGCCTGTTGTAGTATTGAGTACTTGGTAAATTACAAGCTGAAAGCAGTTTTAAGTCTGATCCTACAAACACACTCTGAGGGTTCATTTCTTTTCACCCATTAGTGAAAATCTTCCAGTCACTTTTAGGTAATAAAAAGTTCACTCTGAAAATGACAGGTACTCACCTAATTTAACACATTTCCCTTATCCTAGCCTGGCTTGCCTGAGAAGCCTGCAGTGTGGAGAGAATGTGGCATACTTTGCTCCTCCTCTCTTTCCTCATCAATCTCTCCTTCCACGTTCAGCATGCTGCCTCTGGCTCCTACAGGAAGGGGAAAGGAGAAGTCTTCACCGATTAGTCCAGCTCTAATGTAACATTGCTACTCTTGGGTATGGCAGACATCCAAAGCGGACTCTCTCATGGGATGCTACTGTGAGTTCTTGAGTCTTCTGCTGGGGACCTCAAACGGTGTAAGTTATGTCTCCTTTGCCGGTCATTTTGTCTCCTTACCCTTTACCTTTTATATTCAACATCATATAGACAGTCTTTTTTGGCTTAAGTTCCTCCTCCCTGGTGGGAAGTCCTCCAGGGAGTGGTCCTTTACAAGATAGGTAGTGGCTGACTCCCCTCTGTAGGGTCTATATGTGGCCCCTTGGAAGTACATACCCTTAGCCACTCGGTGGAGCCGCAGCTGGCTCCCTACTCTGCCCTCTGAGACTTTAGAAGTATAGGATTAGAGCAGTGGTACCCAATGGGGCCAGAGAATGGGGGACAGGAACAGTGTGGTTGTCACAACTGAGGCAGGGGGAATGCTACTCACATCTAAGGAGTATGAGGCTAAGCATCCTATAATGTACAGGACAGCTCCCACAACAAAGAATTATTCCCCAAATGTCAATTGCCTGAGGTTGACAAACATTGGATTAGAGGAGCAGTATTCAGGACTCTATGAAAGTCTGTAAGCCTCTGCAAGAGTTAAGACTGAATCAGAACAGAAACAGAAAAAGAAAAGGGTCATCACTTAACTGTTCTCTAGAATTTCCAGAAGATCTGGCCTATTTATCTCCTGTCACTGTGCATGGGCTCATTCATAGATCTAGTTATAAGATTATAAGATATTCTCGAAATATGTTCCAACTACCCACGTGGATGTCTCTCGACGCTAGATCAATTTCTCATTAAGGGACTTTTGCTAATTCTTAAACTACCTCCTTACTTTGCATTTCTGTAAGTCCAGTCAGCATCACATCTGAAAATAGGAAGATTAGTCAGCATTGCATCTGAAAATAGGAAGATTAGTCAGAAACCAAAAATGAGTGTTTCTTGGGTACTTGCTTTGAAGGCAAAGGGCTTAATCACCAATTGCAGTTGCTTTCCGAAAGACATTACAGCAAGAACTGGGGCACAAAGGCGGGGCAGTCAGTCAGCAACGCAGGGCCCTAACTGTGCTAATAAAGCTGAAGGCGTTGAGGCCACACCAGGCTCAGCCTCGTTAGTTGAGTTGCTCACACTCCAGCTGGGGAGACTAACATTTCTTTCAATCTAACTAAACTTAACAGGTATGGTAGAATAAATTGCATTTCATAAAGTTGGGGGTGCAGAGAATTGTCCTATTTCTTTGTTTTATAAATTGAATCACTGTCCACTTCACATTTATTTCAGATGTTGCTAGGTCAACAGACAGTGGACAGCAGAAGAGAATGGACTGGGCGCTGCCATAAGTAGCAGCTGCGGGATGTGATAGAGGAGGAAAAGGTGTTACCTTATAGTGGAAAGAAATCACAATGTGTGCAGCTGCAATCACAGGGTTTTGGGAGAAATATGTAAATAGAGCAATGGAGCATAAACATGATGAGGAAATGGGCGGGGCTGAACTGTGTAGAGGTTACAGTCAACACAGCTTGTTTAAAAACCAGAGATGGTCCTTGTAATTTCAGCTCTTGTGGGTGCAAATGGGCTATGTCTGGTTCCAGTCTGTGGTAGCAAGACCCTTCTTTACCTTGAATAAACAGGAAATTGCAACCAAAGAATGCACTCTAAGACAGACTAACCTGATCCGTATCACCCTGCACACTCTGGATAGTGGGGCTCCCAGATTCATAGATAAATACTTCAGGGTTTTAAATGGTAAAAGGCAGGATCTGTTTATCTCTGCATTGTGTACTGGGGAATTAAGACAAAATTAAGGAAATAACTTACCGTTATAGTAAAGGCCCTGCATATAATGTTTATAATATAAAATTCCTTTCCTTAGAACATGTGGGGACTATGTTGCAGGAACTTTTAAAATAAAATGCAGAACAGAGTGCTCGTCCTGCAGATGAGAAGCTAAATACGCCCCATGCTTCCCCAGCACCTATGGCCTGGAGACGTGGTGTCCTGTCCAGCAAGTCAATTTCAACTGCAGGCTCTCCATGCCTGGATTTTATCAGAGATCCACTTTTTTGTCCCTCTTGAAGAACGTGCCTTTATTCAGACATGGGCTCATGGGGCCATGGCGTAGTGGTTAAGTTTGCATGCTCCATTTCCTTGGCCGGGGGTTCACTGGTTCAGATCCTATGGGTGTGGACCTATGCACTGCTTGTCAAGCCATGCTGTGGTGGCATTCCACATAGAAGAACTAGAAGGACTTACAGCTAGGATATACAACTCTGTACTGGGGCTTTGGGGAGAAAAAGAAAACAAAGAGGAAGATTGGCAACAGATATTAGCTCAGGGCTAATCTTCCTCACCAAAAAAAACCAAACAAACAAACAAAAGGAAATGGGCTCATGAAACACATGCCCTGAACTTCTGTTCTGAGCTTTTGTTCAGGGAAGCTGTAGCACTACTTGTTAGAGGATGCATGGAGCACTGTGTCTCAGGGTCCCACAAAGGCAATAACTAGAAGTGATCTCAAAGAAGTCCTGAGATTGCTCAAGGCTGAGCAGATAGGAAGGGACAGGACAGCACTGGCACCCTGGGCCTCTGATTCTAGGTTCGGGTTATGTCTGTTCCTCCCCAACACGGATGATCCCAGATCTTTCTACAGCGCTCTTCATAGACCCACACGAGTCTGAGGGGTTCTCTCGGTCAATCTAATAATGGAAACCCATTTGCATGTGTAAACCAAGACTAAAGATATCCTAACTAAAGGAAAGAATGAAAGACAGTCCACATGTACTCATTTTTCTGGAAAACTCGGAGAGGTGGCCTAAGTTCCCCAAATGTGCCCTCAGCGCAGCCTAATATCACTTTGGCTTTTAGTATTTGAGTACCTTGTACAAAGAAAACATGTTGCTTCTTATAGAAGCACAAACAACATTAAGACCAACTCAAGTACAATTTAAAAAAAACCTACGACCTTCCTCTGTTTGCATTTAGTTCTTCCTTACTCTCAGTGTGACTTCAGGCTGTTATTCAACCTTATGTGACTTGGTTACTTCTTCTGAGAAAGGAATAAAAATACCACTTCCTTGTTAGAATGCAGATTCCTGAGTCCCACCTGTAGAGATTCGGTGGTTGGGAGTTCTGGCCTAGGAACTCGCATTTTTGGAAAGTTCCTCATGCGATCCTGATGCACAGCCAAGCATGGGAACTATGGGTCACAACAATTCCAAGAAAATAAAACGATTATCTCGGGAAAATAAAAGGCTTTTATATTTGATGTTAACCCAAACCAGGCATCAACCTGGGAGAATATTACTTTAATTCAAGAAAGGTTTAAATTGAGTATGCATAATTTCATAGGCAGCAGGGAAAAAAGCAGCAGGCTCTTGGGTTGCCGACAGGATTTTTCTCAGCTGATTTGTGTAAAGTGTTTAGAACAGTGCTGGGTACATAGTAACTGCTCAACAAATGTGAGCAGGTCTATTTAGTGTTGAGTAGAAATTGCATCGATTAGTTTAGGAAAATTTCAAGTGATCATTGAAGTGGGGAGTAGTGAGCTCTTTATGTGAGCAAAATGTCTTTCGGAAGCTATCTATAAATATCCAAGCACATTAAAACTTCATCCAGTATGTTAACTTCTGATATTTTCCCACCAAGCAACTTTTGATAGTCTCTTCTTACTCTCATCTTATTTTTTCCTCTTTAAAACCAATATTGACAACCCTTTGTAGCTTTTTGGAAAACAAATACCAAAAATTATATGGAAAGGGCACATGTTCTCATGCAAAGGAATTAGAGCTGGAAAAATCCTTTAGATCATCGAGCCCAACGTTGGCACAAATGTTAGAAGAGTATTTTGAAATGCATACCAATTAAACACACATGAATCTGTAATAAAACGCCATAAACTGGTCCTGCCTTGCACGTGTTTGTGGGACGAGATGCATCTGAAGGTATAAAACGTGTGGTTTTGATTACTTCATTTCCCCAATTGGGCAGCACATTCGAGTTTCAGGGAAGTCCTTGTTCTTCGTTCACGTTTCTGCACCTTGCAGGCGTCAGACCATTTCATCCCTATTCTTAGCTGGGATGGGGTCACACTTAGCAGATACAAAATAACTAAGGAACTTTTAGTAATGTTGCTCATGTGCTAGGTCATTAATGCAAGACCACTTCGTGACCCCTCGCGACTATTTTAACCCTTTCTTCTCCCCAGTGTGTCCCTCAGCCGGAACACCAGTCACTATTAAAACATGATTATAAATCATGGTTATTTGCCCACTGACCTTCTTACAACACCGTAAAAAGAAGCTGTGTGCTCTGAGGGTTCAGGCCTAACTGACACAGTGTCTCTGCTGTTGATGAATATTTATGGAAGCCTTATCTTATATTTTTAACAGCAAAGCTCGGGCTCTGTTTTACCGAAGCTGTTTATATATCTAATCAGAGTAGATCAGGAAATGTGGTTGACAGCATAGGGCTGCCTGAGAAACATAATATTTGCTGGCCAGCATTAAGGCGACCTTTCAGCGAGAGGCATGATCAATGAAGTGTGACCGAGTCTCTGTTTAGATGAAGGGAAAGAGCGCATTGGTGGCCACATTCACCCCAAGCAAGTCGTTTTCCCTCTTGCAGGCTGCAGTGAAAAGCTTTCCAATAAACCGATGACAGGATTAAACACAACCAACTCTTCACGTGCCCCTCATACGGTTCTTGGCCACAGGCTGGGAGGAACCTGGGTTCTAGCTCAGCCCTGCAAGAAAGAGCAGCCTGCATTCCACCCGGCTGCTAACTAGCTGTGTGGCCTATGACAAATTATTTTATCTCTCTGAGACTTTGTTTTACCATTTGTAAAATGGAGATTGATTAGTCAGAATTTTCCAGAGAAATATCTATGCATGTATCTATATAACTAGAGAGAGGGCCGGCCCGGTGGCGCAGCAGTTAAGTTCGCACGTTCTCCTTCGGCAGCCCAGGGTTCGCCTGTTTGGATCCCGGTTGCAGAGATGGCACCGCTTGGCAAGCCATGCTGTGGTAGACGTCCCACATATAAAGTAGAGGAAGATGAGCACAGATGTTAGCTCAGGGCCAGTCTTCCTCAGCAAAAAGAGGAGGATTGGCAGCAGATGTTAGCTCAGGGCTAATCTTCCACACACACACACACACAAAAGCATATGTATATATATATAAATATATAACTAGAGAGAGAGAGATTTATTTTAAGCAATTGGTGCATGTGATCGTCGGGGCTGGCAAACTGGAAATCTGTAGGGCAGACCTGCAAAGAGCTGATGTTGCGACTCGAGTCCAAGAGCAGTCTGGAAGCAGAATTCTCTATTCCTCCAGGGGATTCAGTCTTATTTTCTTAAGTCCTTCAACTGGTTGGATGAGCTCTTTCACCTTATAGAAGGTATTTTGTTTTACTCCAAGTCTACTGATTTGAATGTTAATTTCATCTAAAACATACCTTCACCACGACATCTACACTGGTGTTTGGCCAAAAACTGAGTACCACAGCCTAGCCAAGTTCACACATAAAATTAACCATCACAGGGGACCTTAATAATATTTCACTCAGAGAGGTTTGGGGGAAATTAAGTGTTAATACCTACAATAAACTTTGCACAGGACCCAATAACTGACTTTGTGTCCCAAGATTTTAGGCAGATTTGACTAACGGTTTAAGATTAAATTTTGGAATATTAGAAAACGTGCGTTATCGTCTGGTGTAAGTTCAGCGTTACCGTCTGACAGCATCTGCTTCAGATTCCTTCTCAGCCACACTGATGAGCCTCCAGCAATAAGCTTCGGTGTCCCTGGAAATTGAGGGGTGACACATTTGTAGCAAAGCCATATTTATAGGCTCATTGACCTTTTAAAGACTCACCTTCTGCTCTTGAAAAACAATAATGAAACTTTGTGAGTACAGTCAACTTTTCACGGATGTTTTCATACCACGCGGCCCCAGCAGTTGGGAACGTGGAGGAGCAAGTTAAGGGCTCATTTAACATTGTCTCACAAAGCGCCTGTTGCAGAGCTGGAAAAGGGTGCTTAAGAATGCGGCTTCCATGTACGTCTCCCTCTCCGTGGTATGAAATATGGCCTCAAAGAAAACTTCGTTGTTTCCATTTCAAGGTCCTTTTGTGAGGAGAGACGCTGGGCATTTACTGGTGGAATGCTACCTTTCCAAGATTTATTAGGAGTCGTGGAGGGCTCAGTAAACTCGGAAGGTAGCTTTTGCATCCTACAGCACTCAAGACTGATTTAATTTCATGTCAGTCCTGGAACTGCAACCACAATATGAGCTGCAAGTTTATAAATTGCTCCTTGGAGCAGCTGACCTTGCAGGTGGGGGAGTCAAATGGGGTGGAAAAGCAGGGGAAGCTGGAAGATTGAGAACTGGTACACCGAGCGAGCAGATACATTTCACCGAAGCACTGGAGTTCTCATTTGTCCCCAGTTTCACCCCCAAACCTCTTCTTTCCCTCGTGTTTGTCTCCTGCCTAAAATATTCATTTTTTTTTTCAGAAGGACGTCAGATGCAATAGTGAGGGGGAAACTGGATTATGCTACCATAGTGTGTAGGGTCTTCTGGATTTTCAAAGATTATTTCATCAAACTTCTGCTCACGACAAACTCAGAATAAACAAAGTAAAACCTAATTTACATCTCCCCTCACAAAAGAATCCCTAATGGGAATGTTAAAACAAACTGATGTCACTAAGAAAACAAAGCTCAAACTCAGAAGCACTGAATTCTTACAGGAGCTAGAAAATGGGATTTAGTTTCACAGCATCGATTAAGTTGTGTTTAAAACGAGCAAGCAACAGACAATGCTATTGGAAGGAAACCATATATTGAGTATCAGGATGTCTCCTAAAAGTCTATTCGTTCTATCACAACGGAGCGTTGTCTATGCGGGTGGTGACAGCCTATTCCCTTTTGTCACTTGAGATTACACTGGGCCAAGCATTTGTGAACAATGTGGTGACAGCCTTGCCTTCGTGACAGGACGGTCATGGTAGTTTGAGACGTATTTCCATGTCTTGGAGTGCATACTTATGGCTAATTCTAAAGAAACAAAAAAATAAATGTCTTTTAGAAGAAGTGTAATCTAAAAAGAAAGCTTAAAAAAGCAAAATAATAAAAGATATTGGCACAGGTTGCCAGTTGTAATTTTTCATATTTGAGGTACATCCTCTCATAGCCTTCATGGCATTCTTATAATTCATCAACTAATACAGATCCATAGTCACGTGGTCTCAATATTTGGTAGAGAGATCTGCTGTTTGTGTCAATTGCATTTCAGATATTTAGACACATTTCTAGATTGTAATTTTGTATGCTTATATTTTCCCTAGCCAACGTTTGTCTCTGCATGGCACTATATTGGGTATTTTAACAATTAGAGAACGTGAAGAAGGTAGAATCATAACTACATATTTATAAATCTCAAGATTTACCAACATCTACACTCTTATGAAGAGATCACATTGATATAGACAGTAACACACACACACACTTCCCCAGGTCAGATGGAGGTTAATCTGGCACAGTCTTACCTATTCCTGTGGCATGTGCTCATTGCTGTTCCCTCAAATAAGGGAATTTCTGTGTGTGTTCTCTCTCATCTGAAGTCAAACAAAGAAGAGCCACAATAAATGTATTTCTCATCCCAAACTTCAGAACAGAAATGTGGGTTTCAGTCTGAGGCTATTGCGGTCCACCTGATCTGCATTTCCAGCTCCTCTCTCAGCATCACACAATTATACCAGACTTTTACCAGGTGCAATTCACATCTCGCAGGCATTGGGACACATTTCTCACACCTCGGCTGTACATTTGCTTCAAGACCCAGCGTGAGGACAGCCATGGAGCATATTCATTTACTGAAGGGACACTGTGTGAAACAGTGGCCAGAGGAAAGGATGAAAAGTACGGATTTCTCTAGTTCCAAAGCACATTTCCATCTCTCCTAGTTGCACAACATTGTGAATGTACTAAACGCCACTGAGTTTTTCACTTTAAAATGGTTACTTTTATGTTATATGAATTTCACCTCAATTATTTTTTTAAAATGTATTTGTCCACAGAGCAGTCATCCAAGTGACCCAGTGTCCAGCAACATCCCCTCCCTCCTCTCTTCCTCTCTTTTGTCTGTTAGTTTAATCCTCCTAGAATTGATTCCATGGACCACGCCAGGGCCTAGCCCATCCCCAGGCAGGTGAAGTGCGGCCTCCTCAGCCCCTGCTGTCCTCTTCTCTGCTCCATCAGGGTCCCCAAACCCCCCATGTCCCCTGGCTACTTGGTACCTCCGATCCCAGAGAAATGCACCTGAGAACATATTTGGAGGCAGTGGATTGATGTCTTACTCCCAAATGTTAGAGTTTTGTTCAGCCATTTATTCACCAAACATATTTTGAGCACCTAGCCTATGTCAGACACATTGAGTGCTGGGCACAGTGATGAATATTGCGGGCATGTCAGTGACCCAGACAAGTTAAGAAGTCATCCAGGCTCTCAGGAAGCTCAGCCTAGTGGGTGGGTAGGTGGGGGTAAGTGTAATAAAAAAAAATTACACTACAACATTGTATGTGCTATAAGAGAGGCTGTTGGAGCGCAGAAGAGCAGTCAGTGAAGGCTTCACAGAGGTGGTGGCATTTGAGAAGGATATTGACTGGTATGTAAGTTTTTTTCCTAAGCCAAACAGAAGAAAAGTACAGCCAGGAAGAGAACAGCATGGGATTGTGAAAAAGCCAGATATATTCCAGGAAAGGTGAGAATTTAGTGTGCTTGATGCAAAAGATGTGTGACTGGTGGCTGAGGGGATGAGGGAGGGAGAGCTTAGGAGCAGCCTACCAACAGCCTCGGAGTGGAGATGTGATCCTCAGAGGCTCCAGGAAATGGCTAACGGAGTGGAGAAGGACAGAATTTGGGAGGTATTTGTGATCAATTGAGTGTCAAGGCTGGTAAGTGAGAGAGAACAGGATACACAAATTTCTAGCAAGAGCGCTATGCGGGGGGTTGCCCTGTTGGACTGTCATTGCTTATAGGAACGGGGAAGATCTCCAGTGGCAGATACCAAATGTTGCGGCAGCTGGAATGGGAGAGCAGGGGAAGTTTTCCCTGGGACTCTCTAACATCTCTTTTCAAATAAATGACAACTGACCCCGTTGAAGAAGTCCCGCCAACAGTATGGAAAAGAAGAATTTGTGTCAAACTCCACAAGCTGAGTTAATTTTGATGATAGTTACACATTATTTTCCACATCCAGTTATATAATTTGCATTCAAATTCCAAACTAAACTTCAATCTTTGACTCAAAGTAAGTTTATCTTCAATTAAACTTTAAAATATGCAACTTCGTTTTAGTCTGATGGAGAATTATTTTGTTTGACAAGGACCTAAGGAACAAATAATCTGTTTGGAGCCAAAATAGCACAGAACATTCATCTAAGAAATGCTTTATAAGAGGTACTACAATTTTTTCTAGAATATGTTTCCTTTATCAGATCCAACGGGTCAAATATGAAATAAATTACTTCTTTCAATGTGAAATTCCATGTAGGTCAAGTTACACTCATATTCCATGTGTGCATACACCTACCTGTGAAAACAGCCAAGCATCTCCACAGCCAACGCTTGACATATCGTCAGCAGCCTAACCTTACAGACCCTAATTTTACAAGGCAAAAGGCAAATTTCATATAAAGTGACTTTCATTTGGTTTTTCTCTTTTGTTTTATCTTAATAACATTTCTATGGTAAGCATCTCCTTTTAAAAGTGGGGAGAAAAGTAACAGTACTACGTAGAACCATAAATGAAGCAAAACTAACTTAATGAGAGTTGACAAGAACTAAGTTAACTTAAATCCATTTACTGTGTGTGCTATGCTACAAATAATCCCATTTAATAGCAATGTAATAGTCAGAATGAAGTTCTGTGAAAATAACCAAATAAAAACATTCAAAACATTGGCATTTAAAAAATCAATCAGAATATTATAAAAATTAGCAACTTTCTTACAATAATGAGATAAAGAAATCTCTCCTATTGTGAAAGAAATTATAAATTTAAAGCATTTAATTGTACTGTATTTTATGCAGTCAATAATAAAACTAATGTTGCTGAGGTGGTTCGCAAATATCAAGGATGAGCTCAATATTTAATTCTAACCTGTTAAGTTAAAGTCAGAACATTTGGACATTTGGAAATGGATTTGAAATTTTGTCCCCAATTTCCAATTATGCTTTGTCCTTCCTCATGCATGATATATTGAAAGGGAAAGTATAACACGGCAAAGTTCCAGCCTAACAAAAAGAGGAAAGTTGGAAACTCAGCTTTGACTTCTAGGAAGTCAGTATGTCTAAATAAAAGTTAAATTTCATTACTATAGGCTTTACCTAGATGCCCTACTTTTAAGTGAAAAGGATGCAGAATTGAGTGCCCAGAGTAGAATGCGAATAAAATAAAACTTGTCATTTACACATCAGAAGTTTTGGAGTTTTGCTCATAGGATTTAGGCAAAAAATAAACAGAATAAGTAATTCAAGAAAAGTATATTTGGAAGGGATCTGAATCATCTTGATTTGCAGCCTTCCAGAAAAAGAGCTGCCGTGATTTTTTCGTAACGGTTTAGCTTCTAAAGCTGAAATACACATTTCCTGGATTTATTGAACATTTTCTGATAATATACTCTCACAAAAAGTATGCTATTAAAGGCTTTAAGGTTAACCTTGGAGATATGTCAGTGTACCAATAAAAGATAAAAAATTATCCTAATTTAATTTTGTAAATGTCATAACAAATTACTAATCAAATACTTTTAAAGTGTCACTTTTTATATAATAAGGACTAATTACATAGTTCATTCTATAAAAAGTTGGAAGCTTAAATCAGGTACTATTCACTGTCAGATACTAATGAAAAATAAGGATTTATTGTTACAGTAATATATAAACTACTTGTGTGTGTGTAGATAAGCGTTAAAAATTCTAAGAACATTTATTGAGCTTTTCTCACAAGCCTACTGAGATAGAGGGGAAGAAAAACTACTTTTAATGCAGTTTCTTTTATATTCAGACCATGCGGTAGGACTTTATATCTATTTTCTCATTTAACCCTAAAGCTATGAGGTAGCTGTTGCTACTCCCTCAATGGCATAGCTAAGTGGAGATATTATCTTTAAAAATAAAGTCTGCTAAACATTTAAAGAATTAATGCCAATTCTTCTCAAACTCTTCCAAAAAATTGAAGAAGGAACATTTCCAAACCCATTTTATATCTAAAGCATATTTGCTAGTGCACAGGATATTAACTCTTTCTTTCAAAAGTGATGGTGCTTAATTTATGGAAGTGTTGGAATTCTGAAGGTAAGTCACAGAGTGGTAACGAGAAAGAGAAAACTGAGGGGGCAACTTTGCTTCTTTGGTGTGCCTGTGAGGGAATTCAGTAAAGTTACCTTGCAAAAGAGTGAGATGGTACTCACTGGGTATGGAGGTTGACCTCAGGCACGGCCAGGAGGATAAGGTTGTGAGTTAGGTGATGGACTTAAAGGCTACCTTGTCCAAAAGGTCCTGAAGGCTCTAGGGGCTGAGGGGACAGTAGGACAAGTGCAAGGAAGAGCATCCTTAGTGGGGCAGAGGAATGGGACTGGTATGAGATTAACAGCAGCGCACGGCAGCAGCCTGGGAGGTTGATTCATCAGGTGGGTTACTTCCAGACTCTGTATCTGGCTTCTCTTCTCATTACCTAGTACCATCCCCTAGCTCAGCTTCTCATAATCTATTCCCAGATTAATGCAATGCTCCTTTTCTGGTCATTGAGCCCTCCAAACCGTCTTCCACACCTTGGTAAGACAGTCTTAAAGAGGAGCTTTGGTTGTATGACGTCATTATGCAAAACTACTCAGTGGCTTATCATTACCACTGAATCAATTACAAATAGATTTAGTTTGATATTTAGAAGCTTTTAAAGTTTGGCTTTAGCCTACATTTCCAGGCATAGTTCCTTATTATTCTGTCTAGTTTTAATGAATATTTAAATTTTTATTTAGAAGCTGTATTTCTCATGTATTTGAGAATCAGACAGTATTACAAGGTTTGTTACAAAAATAGCAGTCCCTGGTCCCAGGCGTGTGCCTCTCTGACTTTAGTGGATACTCCCTCCAAAGTGATTGCACCACTTATATTCCCACTAGCAGGAGAGGAGTTCCCTCTGCACCAACACTTACTATTATCAGAATATCTGCCAAACCTGTGGGTGTGAAATTTTATCACATTGCTATTTTAATTTACGTGTTTCTTCTTACTAGTGAGGATAAGCATATTTTGATATGCTTATTGGTCCTTAAATACAGATCCTTTGCCTATTTTCCAACTGGGTTGTGAGACTTTTAAAATACATTCCTTATACGAATTCCTTCTTGCTAATTACATTGTGTATCTTCTCCCAGTCTGTAACTTGTCTGTTTGTTTGTTTACAAGGGATATTTTCATCTCATCAGTTTTTAAAAATAAGAATGTAGTAAATTTCATTAATCTATTCTTTTACATTTTATTCATTTTATGTTGTGTTCAAGAAATCTTTCCTTATCCTGATGTGACATAAATAAATTTAATTATATTTTCTTTCAGAAGTCCTAAAGTTTACTTTCCAAGTTGAACCGCTTAAATCACCTGGCATTCATTTTTGTAGGCAGTGTGAATTTGGGACCTAATTTTATTTTATTTCCATATCATAGCCAATTTTCCCCGAAGTTTTAACTTAATAGACCATCGTTTTTTCTCTTAATTTATATGCAATATTCCAGCTAATTGTAAATGTGCTAATTTACTTTAATAGACTTTCTAATGTTAACTCCTTGCATACCTATGGTAAACAATAACTGGTTCTCATATATTTTTCCAGCACTTGGTGGGTTTGATATGTAAATATTTTATTTGGAATTTCTTCTATATTCAGAAGCAAAATTTGAATTATGGTTTTTTTCATTGACTCATGAACTACTTAGAAGTGATTTTAACAGTCCGAAAGTATTTGGAGGGTATCTTTGACTAACTATCCCTAAGTTAATTGCACTCTACTCTGAGAATACAGTCTCTCTCCATGTACAGAAATTCTTTGATATTTGTTGAGATTTACTTTGTGCTCTAATATGTGACATATTTTTGTAAAGGTTACATTTGTCTCAACACAACATTCTACTGATAGAGAGCTGTATGGATATGTACATACTTGCACAAGTGTAAACAACCTATGTACATGTTTTTATGAGATCTCAAACCTTGGATATCATTTGTCATCCTTAAGCTCTGTAGTACCAATTGTTGAAAAACAAATTCCAAAAATCTACTACTTTTGTCTAAATGCTCACGTCCTGATGCTGAGTGCAATGCGTTAGGAAAATGGCATAACTAGAAGACAACACAATTACCTAAAAGAGAAAAATGACTGACACAAACACTGCACCAAACACCGACCAGAAACTTAAGATTTGAGGTAAGTCTGTTAGAATCTACTGTCAGGCTCTAGGGATTTTCAGCATCTCTATTTTTATCTTTCTCAAAAGACCGTGCAATAAGCACATTAAACATATTTACTGTCATTTTAAATTCATTAGTCAGAAAACAGCTGTTTACTATCTTCTGAATAACTATAGTACATCAAAATTCCATTGTCAAGGCACCTTAATAACATTTTACCAGTAAGCTATTGTCTTATTTCCTTTAGAAAATGAGCCTTTCCTTTAGAAAATGTCTTTAAATGAACGGACATTAGAAATCAGCCAAAATCAAATCTAATATACTACTGAAGAAGATATTCAAATGGCAGCAAAGTGATAGTTTTCATTTGTCAGAAAGTCAAAACTAAAAAGGCCAGTAGTATCCAGCATCAGCTAGTGTGCCGAGAAATGGGTGAGCTTGCCCACTGTTGCTGGGAGCAAATACAGCAAATCCTTTGATCAAGAACATTTGCTTATTTTTGGCTGTTCAGTGTCTACTCTGCTCTTTTTGCCATCTGTATTTCAAACTGCTTTTGAGGAGAATTCCCCGTTGTGTGTAGGCTTGGCAGCAGCTCCTGTGGGGCTGCCTGGTGTAGCGGTCAAGGTTGTGGACTTTGATGTCAGACAACCCCGAGTTTGATCCTTGACTTTGCCGTTTACTCTATCATCTTAGGAAAGTTGCAAACTTCCTTGAAACTCACCTTTATCAGTTATTGATGTCTATATGTGAATCTTTGTTACATTTGTTCCAATGGGACAGCCACCTTAGGTCAGCTTCCAGTCGAAGCTGGGGAAAAGCAAACAGAAGAAATGGGTCCAGGTGTGGAGAACAGAAGAGAACTGAATTAACTGAGTCCCTACTGTGTGCAGGTACTCCCAGGTACTTCACACACATGGTCTCATTTTAACCCCCACAACCATTTCATAAGACGGCATGCCATTAGGATGCCCATTCTAGAGATGAAGAGATAGTCATTCCCAATGCCATATAATGTTTAAATAGCAGAACCAAGATTTAAACTGAGGCCTGTCTGAAACCAGAGGCCATATATTTAACCACTATTTAACACTGCTCCTCAGGGCTCAGGAAACACTGAGGGGAAGCCATGAAGACTCCAAATAACTAAGGGAATGGGGATCTGTGTGGGGGAGGGAAGGCTGCAGTCCAGCTCATCTTGACGGGTGGATTATCGGCCTAGCCACCCAGTTCACCACAGAACCACAATTCCAGACAGCAGGTCAGCAGAGCCCGCCTTCAATGCTTGAAGAATAGTTTCCAGGTGCTCCTGAGGATAAATAAAACCAGTAATAAAAGATCCCTTCAGAAAAGTAATGAGATTATCTGAAATGGCCTGCTTTCTTTCTAGGAAAGAATCAGAGGGATATGTCACTAAAAAAATGTGATATAATCACAGAAGGAATGGCTGGACATTAGGAAATATTAATCTCAAAAGAGCTTTAGACTGTTGCTTACATGAAATATATTTGAAATCAGATTTGGAACGCTTTGCTATATTTGAAATAGATGAAGAAGAAACTATGCACAATATGAATTTATTCAATAACTAAGTCTCTCTCCAAGATCAGTTTTCTACTGGAGAACAAGAATGAATACTCAAGGGACAAAAACAGGGCTTCAATTATTATTGAATCAGTATCACACATTCTTACAAGAAGTGAACATATTTTTTAATAACTTCAATTTTATTCACCAAGGAAAATACTAGATTTATTTATGAGGTGAACATATTCAAGATCCACAAGCCCTAAAACATCCCCATTTTGTAGGAATTCTTTTGACGTCTTCATTGTCACCTGCGCATGTCAGGTCTGCTGCTACCAGTTGCTGGCAAGGTATGAACTATGTGGTACAAACAATGACCTGAAATATATAACTGAGATGATTCAGCTACAATGAAACAATGGATAAGTCCAGATACCTGTAATCTTTAAACAAAACCCCCAAATTTTATAACAAAAAAGAAAATTCAATAACTGTAGAGAAAAGGACTCATTCACTAGAACAAATGAATAAAATTCATAATAAACTTGCTGTCTTTGTCAGCGTCGGTTGCTATAACAAAATATCATACACTGGCTGGTTTAAATGACAGACATTTATTTCTCACAGTTATAGAGGCTGGGAAGTCCAAGGTCATGGTGCTGGCTGGTTCCGTTCCTGGTGAGGGTCCTCTTCCTGCCTTACAGATGGCTGCCTTCTTGCTGTGTCCTCACATGGCAGAGAGAGTGAGAGAGCTGTGGGGTCTCTTCCTCTTCCTGTAAGGACATTAATCCCATTGGGAGGCTTCACTCTCGTGACCTCATCTAAACCTAATTACCTTTCAAAGGCCGCACCTCCAAATACCATCACATTGGGGCTTAGGGCTTCAGCCTATGAATCTTGTGGGCAGACAAACGTCAGTCCCTAACACCTGCCAACTATTAACTCCAGAAGTATCATCCCTCAGAAAACTATAAGAGCAGTTTCTGATTTCAACCAATTCTCTGTAAAGTTCTTACTTGCACTAAATTTTCTCTCGTAGTTCCTGCTCCCTTACCTAATTTATAAGTTTACTCCTTCTTAATTAAAATTGTCCAGTTTTGCCTAATAGTGGTCCTTTCACCCATGAGAGCTGTCATTTATTTCATTCATCTATCACCTGGCATGCAAAATTGAAAATCATTCTCTTTTAACGAATGAAAACCCATTAATAGGCTATACACACACTTCCTTTATGTACACAGATGTAACACAAAAAATCTTTTAAAAACAAACTACAACATGTTTAACTGAACTTGGATTTCTCCACACAAGAGAATCAAAGGGTGAACTGGCCTTCTAAAGGTGTCAAATGCTCTCCATGATAATCCTCAACCTTTCCTTGTTGAAGAAGTGCCCCCAATTGATCCAGTGTCTTGTCATCACGCACAGGGCTGTGGGAGAGACTGTGGAGGCTGAGACAGGACCAGGGGTGGTGGGTACAGAGCTGTGGCTGCCAGCTGGAAAGCCTCTCAAGGAATGTTTGGGCATTGCTGCCTGTGTGCTGTGCTCCTACCATAGATGGGATGTTTGTGGCCCCCTCAAATTCACAAGTTGAAATCCTAATCCCCATTGTGATGGCATTAGGAGGAGGGGCCTTTGGGAAGTGATTCAGTGATGAGGACTGAGCCCTCATGAGTGGGATTAGTGTCTTTATAAAAGACTCCAGAGAGATCCCTTGACCCCTTCCTCCATGTTAAGACACAGGAAGAAGAAAGCCCTCTGTGAAGAAGGAACCCACTCTCACTAGACACTGAATCTGCCAATGCCTTGATCTTGGACTTCTTAGCCTCCAGAATTGTGAGAAACAAATGTTTGTTGTTCAAAGCCAATCAGTCTATGGTATTTTGTCATAGAAGCCTGAATGGACTAAGATAGAAAACTGCTACTGAGAAGTAGGGTGCTGCTGTAACAAATACCTAAAAATGTGGAAGCAGCTTTGGACCTGGGCAATGGGTAAAGGCTGTGAGAGTTTTGAGGTGCCTGCTAGAAAAAGCCTACATTGCCATGAATGGACCATTAAGGGCAATTCTAGTGAGAGCTCAGGAAGAAAAAAGGAAAGATACAGAGAAAGCCTCAATTTCCTTAGAGAAAACCTACGTAATCCTAAACAGTAGTTTGGTAGGCAGAAGGATGGTGAAGGCCGTTCTGAAGTCTCAGGTGGAAATGAGGCACACGTTTATTGGACGATGGAGGAAAGGGCGCTTTTGCTAGAAAGTGGCAAAGAATTTAGCTAGATTATGTTTGCATCCTATTGTTTTGTGGCAGGTAGAACTTACGAATGATAAAATTGGATATTTGACTCCTCAATTGCTAAGCAAAGTCTTGAAGGCGCAACTTGGCTTCCCTTGACTGCTTACAGTAAAATGTGAGAAGAGAGAAATGACCTAAAGATAGAATTTTTAATCAAAATGAAACCAGTGGAAAGATACCATTAGGTATCTAGTAACTACAATTTTTAAGGCAGTTATTAATTGTAGCTTTTAGTTGTTTGCCTGCCCATTGTTAGCTGTGCTGCTTAGGAAGTATACTACCCAATTCCCACTAGGTTCCTCACAGATAACATCCCTGACTCTCGGGTCACTACGGTAATGGATGCTTGAGTTGTTTTTCAAGAACTAAGAGTTGACTCCTATCTGGTTAGGCTGGTCAAGACCACCAACCCACCAACTGGGTCTGAGCAGGTGTCTGAGAGATGAACTCTTGACATCAAGGAACTAAAAACTCCACTCTCAGATCATGCTGACACCATCATTTGGTGAACAAGTGTCCTATGAAGAGCCACGAGGCTTGACCATGCTCATGCAGACCATCAATGACCTCACTCTTCCTTGTTTCCAATCATCTATCCCCACATCTCAGACCACTCAGCCTCTCTACCTCATAAATATCCCTAGTCCCCATTTTCGGGGAGGCAGATTTGAGATTTGTTCTCTCATCTCCTCAGTTGGCTGCCTTGTGAATAAATCTTTTCTCTGCTGCAAACTCATCATCTCAGTGATTGGCTTTTTGTGTGATGGGCAAAATGAACCTGGTCCAGTAATAGAAAGGGAAGCAGAACTTAAAAATTTGGAAAATTCTCAGCCTGTCCATTTTGTAAAAAATGAGAAAGCCTGTTCAGGAGACAATAAGAAAGATGTGGTCAAATTTGCTAAGGAGGTAAGTCTGGGCTGGCATTGTAAACAGAACTCTGGTGCTGTTTACCAAGGCAGTGGGGGGATTAGTCAGCCATCTAAACAAAAGGCAGGACCTATTATTCAAGATAACTGGAAGAATGATCTCGTAGCCATTTCAGAGAGCATCAGGGCTGCTCCTCCCATCACAGGCCCACAGTGCAAGGGCCTGTGAGGCAGAACAATTTCAAGGAAGGGGCCACTGCTGCCCAGTGTGCCTTGCAGCCCCACACCATGGACTCTGCTCCCACGCTCCGTCCCTGTGCTCTTTGGTTGTCCTAGATATGGCTGTGGCAGGACCCAGCGTACTGTGTAGTATGCCCTGCAAAGCTGTGAGGCTGTGGCTGCCTCCACCTAGATTTCCAAGGATGGAGCTGCCTTGAACTCCTCTGTTCACGCAGAGGGTCATCTCAGGAGTGGGGCCATCACAGAGAGGCCCCACTGAGGCAGAGTCTAGCAGACCCATGGGAGTGTGGCTGCCCCCACAACTCCAGACTGGCAGAGCCACCAGCTTGCAATTCTAGTCCAGGAGAGCTGCAATGTGGGCTGTGCCCAGCAACCAGCAAATTCAAGGGGGTTCAACTCCTGCCCCAGAGTGTCTGGATGGTGGAAACTCTGGTGGGCATGGAGGGCAGAGCCTTGAGTCAAAGAAGATTATTCTCGAGCCTTAAGTTTCTGACTTGCTTGGGACCTGCCACTCCTTTCTTCTTTCCTGTTCCTCTCCCTTGAGATGGGAATATCTGCGTTATGCCTGTCCCACCATTGCATTTTGGAAGCACACAGCTTGTTTGATTTTACAGGTTCACAGTTAGAGAAGAAACTGCCTCAGCATGGATTGTACCTGAGTCTCAGGCAGATCTGACTTAGACAATATTTAGATGAGACTTTGGACTTAGACTTTGGAGTTGTTGATGTGAAGAGGACATGAATTTTGGGGAGCCAGGGGTGAAATGCTATAGATTGAATGTGCTTCCCCCAAATTCATATGTTGAAATTCTAACCCCCATGGTATTAGGAGGTGGGGCCTTTGGGAGGTGATTAGGTCATGAGTGTGGAGCCCTCCTGAGTAGGATTAGTGCCTTTGTAAAAGAGACCCCAGAGAGCTACCTCTGGCGCCTTCCACCCTGTGAGGTTACAGCAAGAAGGCCTTGTATAGGGAAGTAGGCTGTCACCAGATGGGGAATCCACAGGGCTCATGATCTTGGACTTCCCAGCTTCCAGAACTGTGAGAAATAAATGTCTGCTGTTTATAAATCAGCCAATCTATAGTATATTGTTATAGCAGCCTGAATGGATTGAGACAACCCTGCTCAACATGCTGGGCTTTTACATATTTTCGAGACTCTAAGAGAAAAATCCACAGCATTTGTCCACAGCATAATTAAGTATAGAAAGGGCATGAAAAGCACATAGGGGAAACCTAGAGGAGCTTCAACCCTGATCTCTTCAGTAAATTTGATTTTTTTCACTCTTTCGTGCGCATTAGCGGTCTTCTACTCTTAAGGACACATCTTTTTCTCATGCAAAGGTTCAATTCACATGTACAAAAAGACATTTGTGCACACAGATGAGACGAGGGCAACTAAATCGCCAATATCCACATGCACACAGGTGTCAGCGTTTTAACGGAGAGTCACTGAAGAGCCCACTTAAAATGTCACATTTCCTAAAATGTTCCCGCGTCCAAAGACATAAAAACTTGGCTGGATTCATTCGTAAAACTGAAATTACCCTCAGAGAGGCTTAGCTCACCTTCCCATGGCAACCAAAACAAATTTGGAATTTAAAGGATATAAAGCTGCAGATATGCTTTTAAAAAATATCATATTAATGCCGAAGGAGGCACTGGAAACCAGGACATTCTCATAAACATGAGTTTTGCATAAGTGATCTCCAAATTCAGCTTGGTATAAAACCCTTGCAAATGTAGGCACCTACCAGGGTGAGTTTTTAATGCAGATATTAGCAATGCCTCTTTCTGACCAAGTGAGAAAGGCTGCCAGAAGTCCCACCACAGGACAGTTCACTTCTCCTCATTCAGTGTTGGCTACAAATCAGGGAGCTGAGAGAGGGTGAGGAAGCTTCTTCAGAAGATTTGCTTCTCCCAACCCCTCCCTCACGCTACAGTCATAGCACCCTTGTCACATCTTGTTTGGAGAAACTGTTCATAGAGAAGATGAGTTCACAATCACCTATAAAACAAAATCATT
Source organism: Equus quagga (assembly GCF_021613505.1). Taxonomy (NCBI): domain Eukaryota; kingdom Metazoa; phylum Chordata; class Mammalia; order Perissodactyla; family Equidae; genus Equus; species Equus quagga. The sequence goes on along the minus strand of NC_060282.1, from coordinate 69,313,030 downwards.
GTGCAGTCAACCGGGCCGCTGCCCTTCATATGTCAGCGCGGCTGCTCATATATCGTTAACACGATCAAACCCCTCCCCACACCTTAGGTCTCTGCTGGGGTTTCCCTGCTAATGCATTCCTGCAGGGTCTGCCTTTCATGTTCGGACTTTGCTCGGAATCAAAACAACTGGGTGTCCCCACTCTGTATATTCTGAAACTAAAAAGAATCAATTAAACCAGCCATATTTCCATCAGGGGGCTACTGCTGTTCCCCAAACAGCTTAAGCTGTCTTCTCATAGTTTATGATGTCAGCAGGATCCCCCGACTGATATACAGCCTTGAAATCTCACCCCACCCGCTCTCTGGCCCTCTGTCTGCAGTATATATTATTCTTGTAGTGTTCAGAGACAGCTGTGTGAATTAATGAACTGACGTGAGAATCAGAGTTGGCCTAGAGCCCCATTTAAAAGTCATGTCGATGACCTCATAAAAACAGCAAAGAATGCTTACAGCTTGCTTGTAAAATAAATCCATTTCTTAATAACTTGGAATGCCCCCATAATTCAGCACATATTTTAACCCAAAATGATTATTTCATAAGAGAATGAAAATTTCCCATGAAAAAGACATTTAGCCAACGCAGGCAACTATAAACTTTAATTGATATTTCACAGTATGTACTAGTTTGCCCTCTGGGGAGGGTAGAATTTCATTCTTGCACCTGCATTTTAACTCCAGCGTTATAGTATTTCAACCATTAAACATTTTTCATTAAAGCTCTTCATATAGAATTAGTCTAATCTGATTTTAACAAAAGTATTCTATATTTAGTTTTTCACACCATATTAGTCCAAACCGTTAGAACTAGAAAGGCTGTGCTTTTGTTCACTGGCGAAAGCAAAAGGGTGGTCTGTGCCCACTCACTTCAAAGACGGCCCTTCCTGCCTTTGCTGTCCTTTGAAACCAACACAGCATTTCTCAATCAAGTCCGTCCTGGGCAAGTCGTGGGTCCCAAAGAAACTGAGACACGTGGTAAGCCCAACTGGTCTGCAGAATCTTCTCCTTTCCCTGTGAACAGTCATAAAATCCAACAGAGCAGCAGGTCTTAGGAAGCGGGGAAGGACGCAAAGATTTTTGCTGGGTTGGAACTGAGAAAATGTGCAAAGCTTTGCATCTTACAGTTTAAGTTTTATAGCTGTTATCTTGCTGGCAATCTTGGGGGAACAGCTGCAGGATTTTAGGATGTGTGACTTGAACAACTAGGAAAGGGGCCTTGCTCAAGGCTTCAAGTCAGAACCAGAGAGGAGCAAGCAGCCTAGGAGCTCACTTGAACCTGAAGCTAAGTAGCATTTAAAGAGAACTACCCTCCTCCGGAGAACCTTTTTCCCTGAAAGGCCAGACTCTATTCTCTTTCACTTAGAACATTAATTTCTCAGAATTGAGAACACCTGAAGTAACTAAAAGTAGCTGTTTTTGAACAATGGTTATTAAGTTTTTTCAAATGAACAAGTCCATGAATATTTTCCTGACTTAGTTTCTCCAGGCTTAGCATTTACTAAGAAAGTTTAATGTTATTTCTATAATCGACATTTACACTGGACAGGCAATCAAATTCAATACGAAATACGACAATTTATAGTTAACTCTGCTAAACAGACAGTGCTGTGCTTGATGTTAGCAAAAAGCCCCAGTTGTGCCAAACAAGGATGGACCACAGGTACTTACTTGTCTTATAAAAGGAAACTTGAAGTGATAAAAAGATTTTTGTTAGGTGTATTATCTTTTAAATCTTCTAACACAGTTGGGATAAAATGTATGGTGGTTGACTTCACACAATCCCCATACACTCTCCTTGGGTTTGGTAGGCGTGAAGTGCTACGTGCATGCAAATGTGCCAATATTTGACTTTTTGACTTGCAGGCATGGCTAGTTCATGTGGTCCAAACCAGCAGTTCCAAGGCGTCTGTGAGTGTCACCTGAAGTGGGGACCAACCTGGAAGGTGGGCCACTGGGGAGAAGGGAGGCAGTGCATAGTGAAAGCTGCAAAGGAGAGGCCCTATCACAGGGGTCCTAGGTTAATAGAGGCAGGGAGCAAAAACCCACTAAAATAGGAGAATCTTTGTACCTGGTCCTGGAATCACATTCTGTTTGGCCTTCTCTGGCAAGGGTGGCAGGTACTCTAAAGACAGGGGTGGCTCTGGGCTCCTGGGTGGGGTGCGGTTATGAGGGTGCCTAGCTTACCTCAGAGGGGCACAAGGTCAGAAAGGAAATATTAGAATTCTGACCTTGGGTGGGAGAGAGGCGGTCACAGCCAGAGATTCCTCGTCTGTCAAATGGACTAATAAAGTTGTGTGTTGTAGTGAGACAGACGACACAAAGCAGGTCAAGCCCCTGGTGCAGAGTACACGCCAGTCGTAGTTCATAAACTACCATTATCATTAGTGGCTGCGGCAGTAAGAGTAAAAGTTACGTCCAAACCAGCGGGTCAAGTCAAGTGGCTGGTTGGGCAAAGGAGAGGTGGTGCGGGGGAGCTGCACGCACATGAGTTACATATTTCAAAGGGGCCAGTGTGAGGTGAGGAGGAAGTGCTTCTTAGTTTCCTGGAATTAACTACCACAGCCCACTGATGAGGACCCAAGAGATTTAGTCCCTCCCATTCCAGGTTTCAAGATTTCCAAGGTATCATTTTAGGAGAATTGGGGCAAGCACCCCCTTCGTCCTCCCTCCCCCAACACATTAATACAAGAGGAGGACTCAGAATAGAGAAGGAGGCCACATGAGGAGCACAGAGTACGTGGAGCATCAACTATCTCTTCCTAACTTGACGCAACCACCTGGCCCCTCTTCCTGCCAGATTGAAGGATGCTTGACTGGAGATTGCCTCTTGTCTGAAAGCAACTGGTCCACAAAGCCAGCCAAGTCCTTTCTGGGGTGTGCAGAAAGGGGCAGGAAAGAGATGGTGTGGCAGGGAATGGCAGGGGACAGTGATCCTACCGTGAGCAGTTAAAGAAAGAGTCATGTGTTTTTCTCTTCTTCCTCCCCAACCCAAATCTCTTGTTTGGTAAGTTGAGGAAGCTGGTTTAGTAAGCGGTCTCAGCTGGCTGGGAGTTTAAACATCAAATGGCTTAAGCTTTTCAATACCTGCTCTTAACTGTACTCTGTCAAACTCTCCATTCGATCTGGCTTTCAGTTTTCCTTAGTGATACTAGTCTGAGTCCCTCTTTTTAAGTGACTTCAATTTATTAAAAGTTTTATTTCAGTTCTTAAAATGTACTCCAGTTGTTTGTTTTTTTTTTAAGCTTGAACCTCATATTCATTCCAAGCTTTTCTCATCCCCAAACCAGCACAGGCTGGAGGCGCCTGAAGTGGAGGTGGGATGGGATTCCTTCTTCCCCACATCTAGGAAGGTTGAGTGGGGAGAAGGAAAAAGGAGACCAGCTAGTGTCAGCCTGCTCAAAGACCCAAGATGAGGTGGCCATCTTTTTCTGTCCTTTGTCACGACTTCTCTGTGTAGCCCTGAGTGGCTCATATTTCCCTCTGGGCATTAAGTATCCCAATATTGACTAGCCGAGAGCATAGGGGAACACTGCTCTTTCCTCGGCCTTGCTGATAATCCAGGACCAGTCCTAACTCCCCGTGTCTCTGAGAGAAAACCCCCTCTGGATAGACTGGCTTAGTTCTGAGTTCTCCACCTCCACTGAAGCTCCACTCACTTTGGCCCGAGACAAGTGGAATAGTGACTGGACTTATTGCACTCAGCTGGCTGGTCAGTGTAGTCAAACATGGTTTGTAAATACACCTGAGTCTCCATAAAGCAGAGGATGGATGGCATATAAGAGTAACACCTTTGGGGGAAAAAAGTAATGAAATAGTCCTGTACTAAATTGGGTTGTTCCAAGGAGCGGTCCTTGAAAAGAGGAGTGGTCCTCTAGAATTGCTGCCCCTTTCTATTGTTTCGCTATTGTCATAAAGAAAACCATAGAGGGAGGGAAGAAGGGAGGAACAGAGAGAGAGAAAGAAGGATGGAGGAGAAATTGGAGCATGGAAAATTGAAAAATAATACAGTGACTTCTTTGACAAAGAGTATGCTACTGATAAATTTCCTCACTAATGACCAAAAGGAAAAGCAAGGGAAAGAATCCTGGGAAAAGCACGTAAATGAGTTGAGCTGACCCAGAGTCCTTGCAATCTCTCCACATCTGGACTACAGATTTCGAAGTGTTTAAGATCTCATTGTCTAAGAAGACAATGTAAAAGAGTGAGAGGAAGCTCTGAGCATGGGCATCATGGCACTTGTTTTGCAATGTGGAGACGTGTTCCATCCTTGGGTCTCTCTTTTCTACTCCACAATTACACTGGACTTGACTTCTTTGAATCACAAATACAGCCTTTTCCTTGTATGAATAGTGAGTTGGATAGGTATTGCTACAATAATGCTGCATAACAATCAACCACAAAAACCTCAGCCACAGACAGAGACATGCAGGGCGGCAGGGGTCAGTGGGTTCAGCTCTGCTTGGCTCTGCTCCACGTGTGTTTCATCCTCCTCCTGGAACCAGCAGGCTAGCCGAGGCCAGTCTTCTCATGGAGACGGCAGAGGCACAGGAGGGCAAGCCCAACCACGAAAGCACCGTTTAGGCCTTTGCTCATGACATGCTTGCTCACATTCCATTGACCAAAGCAAGTCACAAGGGTGAACTCAAACAGAAGGGGTGGTGAAACACTTCTTTTTATCGGGAGGGCTATCAAATCATGTGATGAAGTGTAAGAATACAGAGACAGGAGAATAATTAAGAACACTAATACAATCTGGCAAAAATAGTAGCTGAAATTTTGGAAAAGGCAAGTGAGGATAAACAGGAAATCAAAGCTTATCTCCTAATCCCACCATCCACAAATAACTGTGCTTAATAATGAGTTTATTGTTCTAGTATTTTTTCCAGGAATAGAAAAAATTTTAAAACTTTTTTGCAAACTTGAGATGAGACTAAAAGTATAGATATGAGGGTTTAAAAAATCCCATCAAAGTATATTAGAAGCATTTTTCTGTCATTAAATATTCTTAGACAATTTGTTTTTGCTGTCTATATGTTGGTCCAGGATAGAGATAGGCTACATTTTATTTAATCATTTCACTGTTGTTGGACATGTAGTTTGTGGGCACTATTATCTTAACAAGTAGTAGGGATGTCCTTGATGATAAAAATGACACTTCTCTGAGACGGAGAAGCAAGTAGGAACGTGCTGAATGGGCTGGTTGTAGAGCAGGTGGAGAAGGAAAATCCAGGCCTGAAAAGAAATTATAATACCTTCATCTGGATGTATTCTCAGGAAATCTGTTTCTTCTTCATAAGAGGCATCAGGCATACCTTGGATTTTAGTAAGCTGTATTTTGCATATAAAGCAACAAACAAAAATCATGGTATTACATAAGAAATAACACACACTAACACAACGTCAACATATATGGACCTAACTTCGTAGTGTTTTGCTTTATATGTACTGCCCTCCTAAGCAATAGAAAAGTATCATTAGCCACACATTTTAATGCCTAAGTGATGTCTCCAAGTGGTTTTCTAATGAACATGCCATCCAACCAGGAAAAATTTTATGCTATTAATAGTTGGTCAATGATTTTAAATAGTTGAGAAGTTTTCCTTCATCAAAAATAACTACAGACCCACTAACCCACGAGATCCCTGAATTGATTAGCAGACTGCTGTCTTTCAAAATTCAAATATATCCTAGCAGGAGAACACTTTCCGTTAATTATCAGTTATTTACAACTTAAAATGATTGTCAGGTCATTTTGAAACAGCCAGTAACAAAAAGGGGAAAAGTACATAAAAACATAAAACCCTAAGAATTTACTGAAAGGAGATGAGGGTAAGGCTTGAAACGAATTAGTGACAAATTATTCTTCATTTGCATTTGATAATAACACTGAGGCTGGTAGAAAAGTGAGCCCATGGGAGCCTGTCCCGGTATCCGGAGCTTGGGCAGGTGCTGCTTTTATATTCTCACGAATTGCGTGCACGCAGGTACTCACTCTGGGCACTAGATGGTGCTTCTGCGTGCAACAGCTCTGGGCTTCGCAACCTGTGTTCTCTCCCTCCCTCAAAAAGATTATTGGAAATTCAAGATACCATTCCACCCTCTTAACCAATTAGCCTTTCATTAACAAAAGTTATAGCTTTGATCAATTCTTATGAAAAAATGATAAAAGTTTTATATTAAATGCCAAAACAATCAGAAAACAATTCAAATATGCAACCTACTCAAACCTTCTCTATACAGTATGAAAACTCTTTCCAAATAAAAAAGTAACTTGCCATCAACGTCTGCTTTTCTAAACCAATAGATCTGCTAAAAACAGTGCAATTTGTCTGAAAGCACAACTTCGTAAGGGTCTTGGCTGACATTAATCAATGTAGCAAAAGTTTAGTTCTTTATATGTAAATAAAGAGCTGTGGGTTACAGCCTCACAACATAAATTAACAGAAAATTTAACTGATTTACTTCTCCCTTCTGCACTCAAATTTTTGGGTCCAACTATTTTAAGAAGTTTTGGGCTAGGGTTAAACATCCCCTAAGTGAGGGTTTTGCTGCCTTCACACGTTCTTCCTCCTTTTTCCCCTTTTCAAGAACATCAGCACACAAGGCTTTCACTGGAACTGAAACTGCTGCTGGGCCAGCAGGTACAATGGAAGCGCAGCGTTTCTAGGAGGGCCGATACTCAACCAGAACACGTTATGATCAGCACTCATGTAGCTTTCTTCACCTGCAAGCTCATTTAACAGCTTTCCAAGAATACGTAAATCAGGTGATCTTAGTGACAAAAACGATACTCCAAACACCTTGAAGTTCTGAAAGGTTTTCAACCATTTGCTAATTAATTAATAAGACGCCTCTTCCGTAGAAAAATAACTGGAATAGTTGCCCAAATTAGCAAAAATCCACAGGAACTCCAAAGAAACAGAGCTAGCTCTGTGGGTCTCCTAAAAATCTCTCTTCTGTCCTTTTCCTTGTGCTTAAAAAAAAAATGTGACTCTCTGTGGTATCTCTGTTGAGTTTATCCATATTGTTAGATTTTTCAATCTGATTCCTATCAAGTATTGTCATGACGTTTGGTAATTCAAGATGGTTCTTTACTCAAGAGATGCAAGAAACAGGTAAAAATATGAAATACCAATCAGAAGAAATTCTCTCTTTGAGAATGGAAGGGTTTGGTGAGTGAAAATCAAAAGCAATAATCAATAATACGATATAGTTACTCAGATTTAGCACAAATAAGCTGCTAGATGAACGAATTCTTGGTTATCCAAAAAGTTTTAGTAAGTGTGAGTATAGGTGACAGGTCAGAGTATGGAGAGGGTGGGCTAGGTATGAACATCATCTTATCTGTATCAGATGACCATGAGCAAAGCTTTACCATTCACCTGGCTCCCTGTGCAACCATGATTTACACTCTCTCCTTCTTCTACAAGAGTGTGGTCAAATCAGTGGCCACTTCTCTGTCTGTGATCTACCCAATATGGGACAGATAAGGAAATTTTAGTATGGAAATTTACCTCTCACTTTTGTTTGAAAAGAGTAAAGCATAAGAAATAGAAAGTATCTGTGCGTTGTTCTGCAGTGTAAAGGGTATAGGTATCGCTTCAGCTTCCTGAATCAAGCCCAGATCCCTGAGCCTTCCCCAGTCCGACTTCAACTCACTTCTCCTGCATTTTCTCCAATCACAGTTCTCAGGAGCATCGGATCTGTAGCTGAAGCCCTCTCTGCTCCCAGGCCTGCCCCGTGCCTGGATGGTAGTGTGCCTTTGTTCCTCTCGTCAGTCTCCCTGGGATGCCCGTTTCCCACCAGCTCTGTATGTCCAAACGTACCCATCCTTCAGAGTCCAACTCAAATGCCACTTCCTCATAAAAGATGTCCTGATCCCCCAATGGGATTATCTCTCAAGTATAAATCTCTATAGCAACGTACATGTCCACAAACAGTTGCTGCTGACTATAAAACCAGGTGTGTTCTACCTTGGGTATTGAGTATTTGTGTGTCTTGTTGGATTTCTGGGGGCTTTTCTCTCTTACTTGACTGGAAGCTCCCGGTGGACAAAGGAGGTGACCATTGCCCACATAAATGTGCATTTATTTAGTAAACATATGCACAGCCACTATTGGCTGAATGAATAGAAATAAATTCTTACTGCTGCTTTTAGCATATTCATCACAGGCAGTAAGTCATGCACGTCAGCTACAGAAAAAAGAAGATGTTGCTGGTTCCTCATCCCCTCACTGTGGTTCTGATGTCCCTCCAGGTTTTCCCTGGACAGTGAGGACTCATCCTACGGATTGGAAGCTGAAGTAGACCAGAAGCCATCTAACATTTCTTCCAATCCTGGAATTCTATGATGCTATGAAAATCAAGTTATTGTAAGAGGTTCTGATATTAGGGGCTCCATGAGTATTCTTGAATGGATGAAATCAGTAGACATTAGTTGCAGGTATGTTTGCATTATAAGAGGAAGGTATCACTAAAAATGCTGAAATATCTACGAATCCAGTTAACTGGTTGAAATATCAAATTAATTCAGTAGAGTACTGATGGGAGAGGAGGGGAAATAGATTGTTTAAGAGTTTGGCAACAACATACGTCTATAAAGTATCTCATGTGCTTAGGACGTGGTAGAACATAATATGTTTGATTGAATTTCCTCCATGAGGTATTAGTGTGGAGCAGACCTAAGCTCCATGATCTAAGGGAAAATGCTTCATTTAAAAGCATATGCTTACCTAAATTACTTGGTAATTTGTTTTTCTTTCTAATACTCATTATACTTGAAGAAACCAAAGTTGATCTCATTGCCAGAATAATAAAATTTTTACTACTTTTGATATTTCTTATAATGACAAGAAGATAAATAGTAGCACAGTTATCTACGTACAAGAAAGCACATATTTACATACTTTTTCTATGTAAGTGATAATATTCAGTAAGGCAGAATTAAAGTTTGCAATTTGATAAAAAAAATTGTAGCTGTTGGTCGGAACTTGCCTAAATTCCAGCCCTCCCCTCCTGCAACTCTGAGTTTCTGCTTACTCCCGTCAACTTCCACTCCTCAGGAAGTTGCCCACCTTCCCACCAGAGGTTCCATTCCTTCTTTCTTTCTCCTGACCCTAGCCCCACCAGCTACCTCCTCTCTCTGATGTATCTTCAACCTCTCCTCTTTACTATATTTTTCCTGCTTCAGATAAGCAATATCAAGTTTCCCTACTCTTAAAAATAACAACCACCTTCCTTAAACCTATATCCCTCTCTAAGCACTAGCTCATCTACTGCTTCCATCTACAGTCAAACGTCTGGAAATAGATGGAACTTGTTGTCACTTCTTCATCTTCCACTCATTCTCTCAAGCAACTGCCATATGACTTCCACTCACATCACCATGTGGAAATCATCCGTGTCAAGGCCACCAACGACCTGCTAATCACAACTTGATTCAACTCTTTTTGGTCCTCGTCTTGACATCTTGTTGACAATTCTTCTTGAATTTTCACATCCCTGGGTTTTATATGCATTAGATTGCTGGTACTCACACTTCTCTGGCCACTGCTCCCACACACTTTTTTACTCACAAGGAGAGAATTATTTTTCCTAGTATAGCACAATATAACATATAATTTAACAAACACTCACAACCCAGAATCAATACCTATTAACATTGTGTGATATTTACTATCAGTCTCTCTTTTCCTTAATTACACCCTTAGGAAAATTATTTGAGTAATATAATCCTATATCCTCCTTTTAAAACATATAAAGGAAATATTGCATTTCAGATAATGCTAAAGCTTCTTTTATTCATTACCCTTATTCAACCCTATTTCCTTCCTTGCACTTCTCCTTATGAAACCATTATCATGAGATTGGTGTATAACCAGTTTATTTTTAAATTTTTACTTACACACATAGGTTGTCATACGTTATTTGGTTCTGTGTGTGTTTAATAAATTTACATGAATGATACCATACTAAAACTTTCACTTCTTTTGGTTCAACATTATTATTTTAAGGTCAGTCTATGTTGCTATATAAAGACCAAATTCAAACCACTAAATTCTGTTAATACATTATTCACGTGACTGCAGCATTTGATATGATCAATCCTTTAATAACGAGTATTTAGGTTGTTTCTAATTCTCTGCTCTTGGAAAAAAGGCTGGAGTGAGTCTCTTTGCCTGTGTCTCTTCCACACACGAGAGGAATTTTCTCAGGTATACATATTTTGAAGAGGCATTGCTGGGTCTTCTCAAATCTTGCTTCAATTAGATGCACGCCCCATTCCACTTCCAAAGTTATCTTTCTATGAAAAAGAATCTAATAATATGAGTTTCCTGCTTAAAATCTTCAATTGGCTCCTCCTTCACTTCAAAGTAAACTACACCATCCTTGAGGACTTATATAAGGTCCTTCCTTATCTGACTTCTGCTCACCTCTCCAGGCTCATTTCCCACTCCTTTACCTTATACTCTAGTCCTACAGAACTACTTTCAGTATTTCAACATTTCAGAATTACTATTCTGAGTGTGACACCTTGGTCTCTCATTTCTCTGCACTCGCACGTGCTGTGCCCTAACTTTAGAATACCTTCCCCCCACGATCTTTCCCTGCTAACTCCTTCTCATGCTTCAAAACTCAGCGCAGGGCCCGGCCCATGGCTGAGTGGTTAAGTCCGCGTGCTCTGCTTTGGCGGCCCAGGGTTTCGCTGGTTCAGATCCCGGGCTCGGACATGGCATCGCTCACTAGGCTGTGTTGAGGCGGAGTCGCATATACCACAACTAGAAGGACCCACAGCTAAAATATACAGCTATGTACTTGGGGGATTTGGGGAGAAAAAGCAGGAAAAAAAAAGGAGAAAAGAAAGACAAACTCAGCTCAGATACCATCCTCTTTGGGAGACCCACTGTTTCTAAGATGATTTAGACATTCAAAATAAACAAAACTTGCCTCTTCCAATAATTAACTGGCAAGATTACTAGTCAGCATCACCTGCCTCTGGGTCCACACATTAAGGTAAAGAACCTACAAGGTTTTCTGCCCCTAACAGGTAGCAGGTCAGGCGCGAATGCCTTGGAATGAACCCCATAGTCAGCATTCCCTTTTCAACAAGAACACTAGGGCTGGGAGCAAAGTGCGTACAACTGCTCTTTGAGGCCAGATTAGAGAGGGTGAGACGCAGTCCACTATTTCAAGAGAACAGAGTTGTACCTTCTTATCTTTCAAATGACCGCACTGGGTTCTACCTTTGCTCTCTCTTTTCTCACAAATGCAAGAAAGATTTTTAAAGACGCGACTCAAAAACTCCTATTCTCAGTGAAGCTTCAGTTGCGATTGAAACATGTGTGCCCTGTTTCACACAATCTCCATGAACAAAGGACACAAAAAGTTCACTTGGGCTAAAATGATTTCACAGATTATGGACCTCACTGCATCTCATTTCTGAAAGTGTTTCCTCCTGCAGCTGTGAACTGCAAGGATGGTCAGAACCGATCGATTCCTTCACAGATAAGCACATTTCACACATAGTCAAGAAAAATTATCATTTGAAATATGGGAATTGGAGTATGGGCTTGATCCTCTGTGAAGGTAATGGAGCATACTGCTCCATAAGGATTGCATTTCCAAAGCCTGCAGTGAGGGGGTTCTGACTACGGGAGGAAAAAGGAAAAAAAGTTTGGTTAATAATCACATGGAGAGAAATTTATGTGTTAAAGAAGTAAATAAGATTCCTTTTATCTTACATATGACTCCTCTCAATAAGAAACTTGAGTGACTGCTATGCACTGGGCACTGTTTTAGGCACAATCGATACAGAACGAAGGGGTTGGGAAGGGGACAGGACCACAGTCAAGGGGAGGAGACCAAAAACCACATGGATAATTAAACCAAGTGTAATACCTGCTGGGATCCTGCACACAGGGCACTTGTTATGGAATTTGAGAGCATAAAGAAAAGGTTCCCATCTAAGACTTGAGGGACGGAGGCACAAGGCAGGAAAGGGAGGAGGACATGCCATTTAATGTGCAAGGTGGCTTGCAAGGGACAATAAGCTGCTGAGTAAATTAGATTTGTCCCCAGTAGCAGCCCTGTGTGTGCACGGCCCTGTGACCTGGAGTGGGGTTTGGAAACAATGCCCACCACTGTCCACCAGTCCCCCAATGGGCATATCTTCTTGGCCAGGGAGAACACCCTGTGCAAAATGCTGTCCTGGTGACAGCTGCCAGGCATGCACATTCTGGCACTGGAGTTCAAGGCAGAATCTTCAGTTGAGAATAGAAGTTCCTCTGGGGTTGGCTGACCCATGAGCTCAGGCTTTAGATCGTGACCCCTTAAAGCTCACCAGGAGCTTTCATGTGTCACCTTGGGTGTAATCATGCAGAGGTATAACCACATGTGGGTACTGACCAACCCTGGGACTTATGAGGACATATTTTGCTAGTCTGCAGAGATGAGAGGCTCCTAAACAGGTAGATGCCCTTCCCAATGCGTTTCCTGCTTACCTTCCCAGCATCATCTCCTCCCACTCCGTACTACACACAGTGCGCCCTGCCCAAACCCTCACCACATCCCGGAAGTCACTCTGCCTTCCTGACGCCATAACTTACACATTTTGTTCCCTATGCCTGGGCTTTTTTCCCTTTTGCCACTGGAGAAAATCTACATATGTGATCCAAAGTCCAGGTCATTTATCTGAGTCTTCTTTTTTTTTTTTGAGGAAGATTAGCTCTGAGCTAACATTTGCTACCAATCCTCCTCTTTTTGCTGAGGAAGACTGGCCCTGAGCTAACATCAGTGCCCATCTTCCTCTACTCTTTATATGTGGGACGCCTGCCACAACATGGCTTGCCAAGAGGTGCCATGTCCGTACCCAGGATCCGAACTGGCGAACCCCGGGCGGCCCAAGCGGAACATGCGCACTTAACCACTGAGCCACCTGGCCGGCCCCTGAGTCTTCAGGGAGAAAGGATCATTTCCTCTTCCGGGCATTCATGACTCTGAATGCATCACTTTGCAACACTGTTTAATACCACTAGCTTTACATGTTGAATCCCACCCCACGCTGAAAGTTCCCTCTCCATTCAAAACCAGTATCTTCTCCTATTTCTCGTCTTTGCAAATAGCGCCTTTACTGGCCCAAGACAATATGAAACACTACCCTCTACCTGATTTCCAGCACATTGCCAAACCTAATTAATTATATCTCCTAAATGTCTCTTGAATTTATCTCTGTACTAGCCTCACCACTGTCCTAAATTATTTCTTTCCTATACTGTTACTTTTGCTTTTTAACTAAACCTATTTACCTCTGGTCTCCAATCCGCCCTGCCCTACAGGGGAAGCACTGTAGCCAAACGGTTAAGCAAACAAACTCTCCTGCCTGCTGACCTCCGTTCAAATCTCAGCTTTGCTATTTATTGTTTATGCGGCTCAGCAAAAGAAGAAATGCTAGTAGTACTTACCTCTTAGGTTGCTGTGAAAATGAAATGGAATAACACACACAAAGTGCCTAGAATAGATCTTGGCACAGAATAAGGGTCCCCTGAGTGTCAATAATTAGCATTATTGTTTCTTCCAGCATCTACGCTATCTTTAGAATTACTTTCATGTCTGACTTTTTTGCAAGTCTGATAACATCCCTCCTGTGGAAACAACGCTTCTGAGACTTTCCATGGTCTTTGGAATTTACTGGGGTTTGTAAGACCCGCCATGATCTGCTCCCAACTCCTCTTCAGCCTTCTCTGCGGTTCAGACGAGAGGAACCACCAGCCTTCCCTAGACAGGCCGCAAGCTCTTCAGTCTCCTTTTCTGGTGAGTTATTTCCAAAAGGGTACTTCTTCTTTATCCACCTGGCCGTTTCCAACTCATTCTTCCAGTCAGTTCATAGGCCAAGTTCACTATCTGAGGGGCCCAAAAAAACAACCTAACGAACAAACTAGTTTTCAAACATGCTAATTAATATTTTATATTTGTATTTACAATTATATATAGCATTATATGTAGGTTATACAATATGACAGTTATTTAGGACTTTTCTTTTTTTCCATTGTTGCCAACATTCGGCCGGGGTTCTTCTGAACTGACCAACAAATAGCTGTCTGATCTTTGCATTCCCCAACTAAAAACGTCTTGTGGCTTTGAACATTTAGAATATCTTTGTTGAATGACAGATATCCAGAGCTATCCACCAAGATTATTCATATTTCAAAAGCATTTTATAATTTCAGTAGATTTGGATCAAGAAGGGATTAAAGACATTTGGGTCTGTGAGACTTTCAATGATTAATGTTAATTCAACACATACTTAACTCTCCTTTTATCCTACCCCTGGAAACATTAAAAATAACAGAGGAAAAAATCTCTGTCTTTAAGTTGTCAAGGTTGACGAGGAAGCAGGCACATTAATAAGAGATTCAAAGGAATGATAAATGCTCTCAATAGAACATAGGGTAATATGGGGAGAGAGGGAAAAATTTAGCTCTGCCTAGAGGCGAAGGTGAAACCAAGGTAGACTGAGGGAGGATAAGTGGGACTTTCCATGTACATCAGTTGAAGGAAGGACTCAAAGGCAGAGCATAGGCATGAGGCATGGAAACCATGGACTCTCGCACAACAGGAGGGTAGGAATGCTCAGAGACGGGAATAGATATGGGAGAGTGACAGGAAATAATTTTGGAGAAGCATGTGGAAGCCAGAGAGTGAAGGGTCTTGCATGCTGTGTTCAACAATCTAAACTTTATCATGTAGGCAATGGTATTGCATTGAGAGGTTCTAAGATAATATTTGGCATGATCATATTTACGTTTTCAAAGGAATAACTTGATGCTGATGGGGTTAGGTGCTAGAAGTGACACTGTCTGAAGGCAAGGGGATCAATCAGCAGGTTACTGTCATAGTCCAGGCAAGAAGAGAGATGGTGAGGCTATTACATATTAGCATGGGCTTAATAGGAAATAATAAAATCATTTCACAATAGGAAAGACTCCCCTCTTTGTAGAGTGGTGTGTGACCACATCTGTAGGTCTAAGGGAAACGGTCATATGAATTCTCATGGGTATTCTAGCATGTTCTATGTATTTCTAGTATATTCTATATATTTCTACAATTAACTGTTCCTGGGGCAATTAAGTCTGAAATTAGATTGAAATATTAGATATCCTTATTTTCTGTTCCAATATTGTCTTAAAAGTATAGGGTTCAGGTTTCTGGATCAGGCACAGAGAGATCCCTGGCATAAATGGACAGTCTCAACTTCTAAGATTCTGATAATGGAAGAGGATTCTAGAGAGGCAGCTGCCTCAGTATGAGCTTACATTAGCCGTAGAGGCAAAGTAGTGGAATGAGAAGGGGAAGACTCAGATGCTTTCTTGGATGGAATAGACTAGGCAGGAGTTACGACCATCGCCTTGGGACTTGTGCATGAGCGTGGGCTTACTAGTAAATTCTTTGAATCTGTTAGGTCGAGCTGACCTTACTTGAAAGGCAATGCTGTGCTGAGTGGAAACATATTCAGACAGAACCTTGATGGTACTGAAATAAACCCTGGTGGGGTTCAGGCAGGGTGATGTGTCGCTCCAACAGAAGTCCTCAAGCTTAACTCTCCTCCTTAGCCCTCTGGAACACATAAACAACACCCCAAGTGTACTGAAGTCAGACCACCTTGCCCGAACTAAGAAAACTTCTGAAGACTCATCAGCTAAGTAATCAATCAATTTTCCTTGATTATTTCAATCCTGGGCCCCATCTCTTCTTTTTATACATGTCTGCCATTAATCTTGGGCATTATTTTCCTAAATAAGCAAGCTTTCTTCCCATGTCTAATCTCTTTGTTGGTTCTCTTAGCATAACAGTTCCTAAGACACATAGTATGGTCTATCCATATTTAAAAAAGCATGGCTGATACCAAAGCTTGTTTATGTCCATGAGACTAGTCAATGTCCATGAGACTAGTCAATAGTGACATAAGTGTATAGAAAAACAAATCTTGCTCATTTTTGAACTTGGAGAAAAATTATACCCTAAAAAACATGTATCCACTGTTTTTTTTTCTTTTTTGCGTGGTCTTCTGGGAGGAGCGTCTACTTCACTCAGAGGATTCGTGCACAGGCCCACGCTCCTTGATGGAGAAAGCAAACTGTGGAGCCTGGTGGGAGAGGGAAAGAGGCCCTGAGCGCCAGGGGAGGGAAAAGAGAGGCGGAAGGGAAAAGAAAGCCTGCAATGAAGTCATGAAAATCTCCATTTATAGAGACGCTCTACTTGAGTGTTTTGTTCAACATCATCTGTGAGAAGGAATATGAGTTTTTCCTCAAGGCCCTCTCTCACGTCAGAAGATACACTAAAACAGTTCCCTTAGTGAATGATTTATCTGGATTCATCTGATAGGGACCGAGTCATTCAAAAGAAACTATGACAGTGGAAGAGAGTGAGCTTAAAGTTTCATCATAAAGCCCTGATCATCCCACAGGTGGGGCTCATGGAAATTAGATCAGTGGAGAAAAAATAAAGACGTAGCATTTCATTGCACAGCTGAGCACAGTGTGTGAGGAAGTCTGCACTCCTGTTACACCTATAAGCACAGGCCCTGCACCCAGGAGATCCAAGCCAGGTCACACCACAGCAGGCCTGGCCCTCAGCGCTGGGATCCACCTGCTGACTTGAACCTGGGGCCCAGCTTGCCCTGGGTGGAACACTAGGCATCTTCCTGCACTTTGGGTTCAGCATCCTTTCCTGCTCCCAAGCTTTTGCGTCAGTCTGGCTTTCCTTTCATGCTCACTCCTCACCAGCACTGAAGACCTGCTCTGAACCCCTCGACTTCCCCCCTGCCTGCTTCCTAAGAGTGCCTTCTCCATAAGGACTGACCGTCCTCCTCATCTTCTCAGATGATGCCTAAGATATCTGCTTTTACCAGACAGCAAAGAGGCTGTCTTTGACCTAACAAAATATTGCTGCTTTCGGGACAACCCCCGCCACCTTGTGGCACCCCAGGCAGGATAAACATTAACTGTGGCCTCTTGAATGCTCTAACTTACCTTACTGACTTCCTGCGGGCCAATATACCTTCATATTAGTTCAAATTAGCCATGGACCCATCTCGTCCCAATTTATTCCTGCTGAGTGCACCACTGGGCCCACTGCTGGGGGCTATGACTACTAGATAGAAAAGCAAATACTAATCGCAGTCTAGATTAAATTAGGATCATATAAATTAAGATTTAAGGGGAAAGGTGCTAGATTGTATTTGGGTATTTATTTCTTTATAAGCCCAAAATGTTAATTTGCTTTATTATTCAAGAACTTTTTTTTTTTTTGCTGGCAAAGATTCACACTGAGCTAACATCTGTGCCAATCTTCCTCTCTTTTTTTTTTCCTTCCCAAAGCCCCAGTACAAAGTTGTCTATTCTAGTTCTTCTATGTGAGCTGCCACCATAGCATGGCTACTTACAGCTGAGTGGTGTGGTTCTGCACCCAGAAACCAGGCCTGGGCCACCAAAGCAGAGCAGGCTGAACTTTAATGACTGGCCATCAGGGCTGGCTCTCAAGAACTATTTTGATTTACACAAATCTATGGCTAGTGAACTTGATCAGAATAGCAGTTTATAACCATTCATAAATCACAATCATTAATGAATTGTGTTGCAAGCGATTTATTGGTAAAAATATGGTTCTGGAGTTTAGAAATTGCTTTTTGTAAGTAATTTGAGGAGCTTCAAGTTTATTTTGACAATAAGACCTTTTCATGTGTACTCTGACATACTTGTTTGGATGGAATAGAAAGGGGAAGAATTATAACTCTTGCATTAGAACTTGTGCATGGGTGTAGACAGGCTGGTCGTAAAATCAGTGCTCTTGAGTGGCTTGTGGGAAAACGCCGAGGACTGACAGTTTGGAACATGCTGGCAAAAGACCTCCACTTGCTTGTGACACTTTGATGAATGCCACTGAAGCAATAACAAAGACCCACCTACTATGAAATGGATTTCACGTAGGCAGACTTCCAGAGCTTTAATTACCATGATGCTGTAGTAGATACCGCTGATCGATTATTAGGAGAAATTATTATTTGAAAATTCTACCATCATGTGCGAGAAAAGCCAAAAAGGAGTCACGGCATTCTCATCATGCTAATCCCTATAAGAGCTTTATCAGATGATATTCTTTCTTTACTATCAAATTCCACTGGTGGTCTCTAGAGGACGTCTTCCCAATAATTTTGTCATGGAGTAGTTCTTTCCTACTCCAAAACAGTTAGCTCACTGATTTTAAACATTAACTACAGTTCATCTTGTACTGGGCTGGATGTCTACGAGAGGTTAAGTAGCTTGTTGATGACGGTTCTGCTGGGAAGTAATGGTGAAACTAAACATGGAAGCAGTTCAGTCTGACGTCAAGCCTGAACCCATCAACTTACCTGCCTTTCCTACAGCCCTGTGATCTCCACTGACGTTGGGAGAGGCTCTGCCTGTAGAAGCTGCTCTCATCCTGGGAGTAAGGGATTGACGTCATGCCAGCTCCACCTCAACCTCGTAACTCTGCATGTGCTGCAGACATTTTCCTGGAAGGGTGAACATCAACCAGTGTGATGACTCTTGCTTGCTTAAAGGAGCTCTGAAATGATGGTGGCATCCTGGGCTTGACCTACATAGGAGGCCCCACAGGGCCAAACATTCCTCAGATGGAGATTATTGTGGTGGCTACATTGCAACTCCCAAGGAAATGTGGGTGCACAGAAATCCAACATTCACTTAAATATCTATTTGCTTATTGTCGGTCTCCCTCACTAGAATGTGAGCCCCATCAACATAGATGCTTTGTTTTGTTCACTGCTGTGTCCCAGGCACAGAGAACAGTGCCTTTCAATGAGAAGATACTCAGTCGATAATCTCAGAGTGAAACTTTGGCTTCCCTTGAGGGAAGGGGAACTTGATTCAAGTTCTTCAAGTTAAAATTGCAGAGAGAGCCTTTCCGCCACTTCAAATTATACCACCCAGGGCAGAGTGGGCCACCTTCACCAGGAGTCCGAGTGGAGACGTGGGTTGGTGTCCACACTGAGAACCAGGAGATGGGGCAGGCGTGGGGCAGCAGCAGCGAGGAGCAGAGCTGAGGTGGCGAGTCAGAGCCAGGAGGGGCAGGCAGGGCTGGGAGGAGACCTGAGGTCACAGAAAGCCCCGACACCCCTGATAGTGCCACACTCTGAGTCCCTGGAGGGAAGGAAAAGTTCACAGATTCCCGCTGGATTTCACCTCATTCTCTGGGTGTGAACAGAAGGAAAGAGGTTACTACAGAACTTAGCAATGAACTATGAGAGTAACACGTAGAGAGTCTGCAGTACTTGTCAGGCCCTGCTCAAAGCACTTCACACGGACTGACTCAATCCTCACACAATAACTGATTTAGAGAGAGGTGAGTCACCAAGGTCGGCCCAGGAGGGGCACAGCCTGGATTTGAATCTGGACCGACTGGCTCCAGGGCTGCTGCTCTTAATGATGAGGTCTCAGGACGGCGATGGCAGCCGTCCATAGAGTCCTAGGAGGGTGCCCAGATCCGATAAAGATGCTGATGGTAATTCAGACCAATGCTGTCTCAGGAAAGGGTGGTGGTTGAAAAAACAAGGATTTTACACACATAGTGAAAATGAGGTTTTCCTCAAGTTCTCACACAAAGTCTCAGGGCCATGACTGCCCTTGTAGGGTTTCTTCCCTTTTGCGAATAAGATACACAGAAGCAGTTACCTAGGACGATTGGGACAGTTGCTTAGGTCAGGAGCATGCCTTCATTGAACACACAAGCCCCCAAGGCATAACTGGCGCCATTCTAGCACAGGGGACCCCCAGGGGAACAACACGGTCCAGCCCCCAAGCACTTCTGGGGCAGGGGGCAGTCCTGCACTTCATACATGCTGACTCAAGGCAACAGAAAAGTGGCGTGTTCCCAAAGATGTCAGCCCGTTCCTAAGAGGCTCCCGCAGCAGCGAAAATAGAAAAAAGTGTTAAATCAGAAACAAAAGAGTTTTCACCTAAATCCGCCCGAAGGGCTTTTTATTACACCAAATATATACAAGACCACACACACACACTGACACTCACACCCCCTCAACTACATGCACAAAAGCCATCTTGCCTAACATCCATTTTAGCCTGAGAAACGGACCATACCTGGGTAGGTTCAGACATCAGAGGACCTAATGACAAATACAAATAAGATTTTTCTTTTATGGAAAACACAAAGTTAAACTTTAAAGCCTAGTGACATATACTTAGAATCAAAACCTCCTAGAACCACTATTTTTCCTACAAGGCAGTGCTCTGAATTCCCCTGCCAGCTGGCCGGGCTGTGTGTGTGAAAAACCAAAATATTTCGGGAGTTGTCCCTGCACCAGACATTTTTCTCAGCATTGCGGGCTGCTCAGGCCACACTGCCCGGGCACCTGCAGGATCAGTCAGTTCGCATAAGCAGCTTCCCAAGCAAATGACGTCGCTGCCCTTCTGTTGTTTCCGAAGACCAACATCTGTCAGAGATCAGCATGTGCATCCACGTATTAAAGGGCTCACTGTTCTAAGGCCCTGCACTTAATTTTCCCTTGGGTAAACAGAGCCAATAATGGATAAATACTGAAGGATCAAATATCCTTAAACTATTGGAGAGAGCTGTGAGAGCAGACTTTAATCCACATCAGAAGTGAGAAAAACCAGAGAGCAAAAAAACATGACACAGCCTCTCCAAATCATGAGTGAGGAGCCTGGGATGGAGTTCGCGCCACTGGCCGT
Source organism: Equus quagga (assembly GCF_021613505.1). Taxonomy (NCBI): domain Eukaryota; kingdom Metazoa; phylum Chordata; class Mammalia; order Perissodactyla; family Equidae; genus Equus; species Equus quagga. The sequence continues at coordinate 69,292,230 of NC_060282.1, read as the reverse complement.
GGAATGTCTTGGGAAGCATCTCCATAAACGGTGGCCAGGAAAGGGCATTTAGGAGTTCTGTGGTTAAGTGCATTCAAATATTGAACATGGCGTGATCCAGGCAATGATCTTTGCTCTCTTCAGAAAAGAATAGCATAGGGTCTTCTTGCTGCCATCCTCCAAGCTGAGTCGATCCCACACTCTCTGTAACCATACACCAAAAAGATGTCTACAGATGTCCTACTAATTGCATTTCGAGGCAAGTCCCAAAAGGAAGATGAACTTTGGACAGGCTGACAGTCTTGGCCTTTGAGTCCAAGGTTGGCCTTCTGATGGATAAGCCAGGCCCTCAGGGAAAACGCACAGCTTGAGTTTATCTTTCAAGTATAAACTTTTGAGGACGAACATTTCAACCTCTCAGGAATTCTCCTCTCATAAGGGGCATGATGTATTTCATAATTTCCATACGACTCTTTCTTTTAAAAGAAAGGTTATAACTTTTGAGATAATTTTGCCTTCAAAGATGACCCTATCCAAACTTAGTCACCATATGCAGCCACACTATTTGCTTTAATAAAAAAAAAAAGAGCATTCAACATTCCAGATTAGAGATTTTCTCTGTTACTTCAAGAAAATTAGAGATGTTTTCTTGTTCCTTTAAAAAAAAAAGTATATAAATCAATCTTGCCATGGACTGCTACTCTTCATAGCCATATATCTATCTTACCTAAACCATCCAGGTCTACTTTGGAATTATCTATATTCAGAAACCTCAAAAAGAGGTTAAATATATGGTTGATGGCCATGGTGGTAAATTTCCAGTAGGAAAACAAAGAGAGAAGTTCCAAATGAGATGCTCCTCAGAAACGGGCTGACACTACCCACAGAAGAGCCGCACAGGTGTCTGCACTCGATTGTTCTCTGCCTCCAAAATTTCTGCCATACACAGGCAGCCCCCATGTGCCCCTTCCAGTAGGAGCCAAGGCCTCGGCTCTCTTTTATTTTTGCCAGAAAAACACCTGGATAACCTTCAGCAAAGCATCACCTGTACTTGAATAAGAGAAGCAGGACAGCCATCGCAGCCTGCGGTCTAACGCTGACTTGGGTTCCTGGCTCTCTCCTCTATGAGCGAGCTGTTAGTGCAATGCCAATCGCGAACGGGAAACCTGGAAACCAGTGCCTGAGAACCACATCACATTTATTTTCCACTGGGTTAAAGAATGTTTAAAGCTTGAGAAATTAATGAGGGAATAACAACACATAGATCCTATAAATAATAAATGAGCTGGATGTATAACCAACTGTTAAAATTGCATTAATAAAATGAGTAATAACCGAGAAGACAGAGACAGCAAAAAGTAAAATCTCCGTCACTTGTAAACGTTCTTCATTCTTATTGCTTATGTTTTTGTAAATGGGTCCTTTCCATTTATGCAGTAAAGAAAAACAGACAGACAAGCATGTATGTTTAAGAGGTAACAATGATATGACTCTGTCATTTTTAAGCCCAACTGACAAAATTTCTCCTTTAATTGTGTGGCTCTGTGTATTTGTTGATTTCCTTCCCGGAAATTTTCTTTCTTTGCTTCCATCTTCCTCAGAACCAGAGGTCTTCAAACCTAGTTTCACATGTATTTTCTCATGTAATATTCATTAACAGTCTACAAATTGAGTCTTAGCATGATTTTAGAATTAGAAAGAAAAGGCTTAGTGAGGCTATGAAAAATCCCTGAGTATAGTATGTTAAGAGCCAGGCTTTTAACTCAGAGATATCTGAGCCCTAAGTCTAGTTACTTAATAATCCTCTTTTCTCTTTCTAAAGAAACGGATTTCTGCCTTTTCACCACCATAGGCCTCTTTTTAACTCTTCATTTCTCTCCCACAGGACCAAGTTTTGATATATTTTTGACCAGCAAACAAATGATAACAATTAAATGACAAAGAATTCCCCATTTGTAGTCATAGAAAACATTTATTAAAATACGAGCATCTGACCAACGTGAAATAATACTGAGCTGATATAATTTCAGTCAAAGGGTTTTCAAAAAGACATTCTTATGAGTCTATTCAACTCGTTGTGTTTAAATGTTGAATCTATATTATTAGGCTTTTTGAAATATTAAAAAGAGCCATCCTGTGGTCCTCTGGGACTCTGGGGACCAATGGTCTCCAGCCCGCCATCAGAAGACACCAGATTCTCTGCTTTTAAATAACAGAAGTTGGAGATGTGATTGTGCTGTTCGTGAGAAAGCATTACCTTGAGTCCGAAATCCTTTCATATACCAGTCTAAATCCCTCCCGCTCCAGTGTAAACCCACTTCCTCTTCTGGCCTCAGGAGAAATGAGAACAGCTGCTGGTCGTCTTTTAACTCTCCCTTTGTGAGCCAGGGCTGGTCCGTCTTTATTGTCCGCACACCACATTGTGAGTCACACTGGACAAATTCCGGACAATCTGTAGGTTTGTTATCCAAACTCTCATTTCCCAACATATTTCCAGGTTCTCCTTTTGTTATGCAAGTAGGGATTTCGATTCTGGGGATCTGAACACGAAAGCTCCAGGCTTGAGAAGCATCTCCCGGGACTGCTATGGTAGCACCAGGCTGGAGGAGAATGAAAATCTGATATCATGATAGCTGAGACTAATATCTGTTGCTGCTATTCCAATTGCATTTAGTACTTCTGGAAATTCTTGCCTCAGGTCACAGTCCTATTACCAGCTGGGGTCAAAATACAGCAGATGAAGGATTCATATTTCCATCTAATTCATTATATTGATGGCTTTTAGGAAGCATCTGGAATTGGGCATACTAGGGGGATTCGCAGAGAATCCATTTGGAATAATGACAAAACTGTTTTCCGTTGATCAGTCAAATCCTGCCCAATCATTAAATGACATTTTCAGTTCTCACCAATTCCATTTTTTGTTTTCCTACTAACAAAAATAAAATTTAATTTCACTCTTAGAGAATCCTAGGAGGAACTCCAGAAAGGGATTTGATCTATCTTCCTACGTGCTAAATAACTCAAAATCCATATTTTCCAGACAAGATGTTTTTCTCTTGTTGTGTTTCTTTGGATCTCCAAGTTTGAAACATAAAATGACGGTTGTGCCAATATTGAGAATAAACGTCAATCTTTTATGAGGCTACTTAACTCTTTGCTATCTCCCTAAGAAAAATAAAATAAAACAAAACAAGTACTCTCAAAATGTATAGATTCTAATTTCTAGGGAAAAGGAAATAAATCACCCAGAGGCAACATCAGGGGCATTATCTTCAGTCAGTCCTGGTTCTCTCAAAGTCAACTTTCCAGTAGGAGCTGTGTACGCCCAAGGGCAGCCAAGTCAGTTGCTCTTTAAAAAGCTTTTATAACAAAATTGCCCTTCCTCCAAAATCTTAAATTTTTATGACAATTTTCAAATCTTTTTCTGCCACATTTTATTTCCCTCTGGCTTCTGAATCTCCACAGAAGCTTCATATAGTTATCCTCTTTTATTAGATTATTAGATTATTAGAATAAATATTTACCGGAAAAGATCTGCTAAAAACAGAAGCTAAAAGTTGGCTTTCCTACTGAAAAATGTCTTCCTAAGGACAAGGACTCAGAATGGAAATCCAGTGAATTCAACTTGGCTGAATTTTCTAAACTACCTACACAACTTCCACAAACATTTTAAGGGAAAAAAAATCACAAGTCTATTTACATTTCTAATTCCATCTAATCACAAAAAGAAAGTTTATGTTGTAAGTGTTTTTATTGAAAATTAACAACATCATTTCTGCTGCCAACTAAAATAAAACAAGGACAACTGTCTTGATGCATATATAATTTTATGATGTTACAATGAGATAAGTCCCTGGGTCTGGAGTACTTGAAATAAGAAATATTTCTCCTTTCACGACTGTAGTGGATTGAATGGTGGCCCCCAGAAAGATATATCTATGTCACATCCATGGAACCTGTGAATGTTAACTTATTTGTAAAAAGAGTCTTTGCAGATGTAATGAAGTTAAGAGGAAGTTCATCCTGGATTATCTGGGTGGGCCTCAAATCTCATGAGACGTATCCTTGTAAGAGACACACAGAAAAGACACATGGACAAAAGAAGAGGCTGTGTGAACACAGAGGCAGAGACTGGAGCGATGCAGCCCTAAGCCGGACACACAGAGGAGGAGGCCATGTGATGGGAGTGAGGCAGAGACAGGAATGATGTGGTCACAAGCCAAGAAATACTTGGAGCTACCAGAGCTGGATGAGCCAAGGAACTGAATCTCCCCTGTGGTCTTCAGAGGAAACTTGTCTCTCCCGACTCTTGATTTTGGACTTCTGGCCTCCAGAAGGTGACAGAATAAATTTGTGTTGTTTTAAGTCCCCAGGTTTGTGGTAATTTGCTGCAGCAGCCACAGGAAACTGATCAAATGATTTTTAAAAATTGACTATCCTAATAACCGCATCTAATTGTACAGCCAAATCTACACAAATGTGTTGTCCATAAATCAATAATGAGAATGGCGGGGAAAAAAAGGTTCAACTGTTTAGTCATTCATAAAAAAAATATTTACTCAACTATGTGCCAGGCTTCAGGGATAAAATTGTGAGTGAAAATTGACATAGTCCCTGCCCTACTGGACTTTACAGGCCAGTGGGAGACACAGACATCAAGTAAATTATCACATAATCAGGAGGGAAACTCAGTCTGTGGAGAGCTCTTTAAAGCTACATTGTAGGCTCTGTCATCGTAGTACTTATTACAGCCTTGCTGAGTGACTACATACCCATTACTACTGTTCGTGTGCTATTTCAACTGGTAAGTATCTTTACCTGTGTCGGGCAACTGTCAAACACACAGTAAGGGCTCAAGTTTCTTGAAAGAACAGTCTATACCCACTGCCTCCAAACTCTCCCCTCCCCAACCTCTAGGCTGCTGCCAGCACTACTGTCTGTCTGTCCACATCACTCTACAGAAAGAGTTCTCTTGGACAACATGATAGGTATTTTTCAAGAGACAACATCATATCAGGATTTTAGTTCACACCCAAGTCCTACCACTTACTAACTCTTGTGATACTGGCTACATCAGTTGACTTCCTGGAATCTGCTTTCTCCTCAGTGCATTTTTTTCAGGTTGGAAGAATTAAGGGAACATTGCATTTACAAAGTACAGTCCCCGGTAACAATAACATAGTGAATAGTCGTTATTACCTCACTTACCACGTCTGTAGCATTACCCAAAAGTGGGTCTCTCCTTCCTTCCCTTGGCCTCCTCCACTCTCCTTTGTCTCTGCCTCCTGCCCAGGTTTCCTCAGTCACTTTTAGAGGATTCTCTTCTCGCACACTTTCAATGTTGGCTTCTCTAGGATTGAAGTCCCGTTGTCGCCTTTTCCTCTTCTATACATTCTCCTAGACTGTTTGATCAATGCTGTGGTTTCAAATATGCTATACACACGACAGTTTATATATATATATATATATACCTACACACACACATATATATGTTCATATATATTATACATAGATAATATATAAAATATATGAGCCACATACATATACATATTGTATATGTATAATATATGAGAATATATATATGTACATGTATCTCATATCTCTATTCTGAACACAAATTCATGTATATCCATTTGTCTCCTAGATAATTCCACTGAGATATCTCACTAGCAGTTCAAACTCAAAAAGTCCAAAAGCTAAACTCATCATCTTCCGTAAAACCCGCGTCTCCTCTTTTTGCCGACCCGAAGAAATGCGCCACCTTCAGCCTTCGGTCTAGTTACTCAAGCCGGAAGCCCGAGGACCGTTCTACACTCCTCTGTCTTCACATCAGATCCAGGCACCAAGTTCTACTCCTCCTACTTGTAAGTCTTTCTGAAACGCATCTTATCTCCTGCTCCCTGCCCCTCTTTCTTCAAACTCCCATTATTTTCTCACATGGATCCCCGGCCTAAGGTACGTTTCCGCTCCCAGCCCCTTCTTTAACCTCCATCTCTATCACCTCTCCAGTCCATCTCGAACACAGCCGCGAAGTATTCATAAATACAAATACAATCACATAATTTACCCTCACCTCCAGTGGAAATTCTCCCAGGGTTACTCACAACCTTCCTCCTCAAAGCTAACCATGTCACTTCTTTCAAAGTCTTTTGGTGACTGGTCACTGTGCCAAAGTTATAAAGTTCATGCACAGACAACAAAACATATATTTGTTTTGTCTCCTTGTCTCTCAGTGATAAACCCATGTGATATTTACATAAATAGATAATCAGAAGAGGGAACTGGCCAACAAATATGAAAGTAAAACAAAAACCCAAAAAGGGACAATGCTAGAAGTGACATTTGAACTGAATGCAAATGGAGTTAGAGAAGAAACAGCTGCCCACAGGAATGTTGATACTGCAGAAGTTGGAGAGGCTCTAGATATGACAACAGAGGAACACAGTGAAGATGCAGTTAATGACATTAATGACGAAAAGGATGAAGATATCCCAGAAGAACTGATGCGGGTTAAAAATCTTCACATTGAATGGACTCTCAGAGAGATCTCACAACACTGAAAGTGCAAAAATAAAATGTTGGAAGGTAAACCAAGCTCAGAAAGGAGTGTGATGACTCACCAAGGAATGGGGAAACGCTGACTCAGCATCTTAACTTAGATGCCGAGAAGGCAAAAATCGTTCACACCACGCAATAAGGTTTTGTCTTTCTCACTGTTTCTAATGCTTTATATTACAATGTATCAAAGAAACATGAGTTTTACTATATTTTTTCATTTCTCTATATATTTATGACTAACAGTAAGAGAGTTTTTAATGCTTGCCAAAAAGTTTTAAAGGTCACAGAACAATCATAATTTTTACTCCCTGATTATTAAGACTGCTTTGTACGATTCCAGCTCTAAAAGTCATTTTCATGATCCTGTACAAAGCAAGGACTGCCTATATATGTTATTGACCTGACCATGCTTGCTTTTTCTTGCTATTTAAGTAACAGTCACTGGAAATTTGAATAATCAGGCAATACAAAATATGTAATCACAATTACATATAGAAAATTAATAAAATTATAATGTTCAGCAGTCTAATAACATGCTATCTATCCAAGTGTCAAATTAAAGCATATCAAAAAGTTTCCTAGTATTTTTAAATATTAGGAAATCAACAATCATTATCTGGCTACAGTGAAATCTTCAAGGTTCAATAAGAGATTGAGGGCATTTCTAGTATTTTCCTTAGCTACTAAATGTAAAGATGCTTTTTCAATGAGTAAATGAGATCAGGCAGCATATAGAAAGAGAGCTTCCACAGAAGTACAAGTTAGAAGTCCTTTCATAGCTTCCTGTTACTGTCCAAAATGGTAAATACACTGCTGGCTCCCTCCTCAGAAACCAAACCTGGAGAAACTATAGAAGCTAAAGAGAAGCATGGATTCCAGAACTAGAAACAACCACAGGACAAGACCATGGTAACCTCCTGCTGAGCTGCAGGTTGTCTTAAACTGATGTGGGTGGGAGCTGGGCAACTGCAGTCTGGGGCAGGTGGGAGCAGGAAGCTGCAATGGCTAAGCTGGAGGGAACCACTGGATTCTCTTTCCTCACCCCATATTGACTTGGTACAATCCTTGCCCATCTATTCCCTAGAAAAGGGCAAAAACGGCCCAAAGCACTGGTGCTGGTGTCCTTTGAGATCAGGGCAGTTCAAAAGCCCCGCACCTGTGAACAATTAATGAAAGTGGTACTGCGTGCTGACCTAGGAGCTGCCTTTGGACACCCACTTCTCTGACCCCTTCTCTCCAAATGGCTGATGGACACCATCTCAAGAGAGTGCCTGTCCTCAGTGCTGCATCTTCCTAGGTGTGGAAAGGTGAAATCCTGCCCAAGACAGTTGCAGGGCACAGTGGCAGCAACAGGAATCGTCAATAGTGGATTTGGGGTATTTGGGTCACTGCTCCTAGAAGCTCATCCTGTCCCTTCTCTTTAAACTCATCAGAACTGGTACAGTTTAGGGCATGGACTTCAGTTCCTTCCCCACATGTTTTCTGACGGAGTAGCTGATACCTCCAGAGAATATCACAAGCCCAAAATAATTCAGAAGACAAAAAACCCTGAACATACGCCACCAAAGCAGAAATCAGTCTGCTTGCCTAATTTACCATACTGTAATTTTGATTGATTTACTACATTGTAATATATTACTATATTGATTTACAATCTTTATTGTTGACATACTAAGTGATAGTACATACAGCATGCTAGTTAGGGAATATTATATAATTCCTAAATATTATTTTTTAAATAAATGCTAAAAGAAACCCTGAACAACATAAACCTCTGATGAGACCTGTGTCCTGTTTATTCATTTGTCCTTCTTACCTTCCTTCCTTCTTTCCTTTCTTTCTCTCTTTTCTTCTTTGGACGTAGGTTTATCAGGGACATTTAGCCTCCTATAGAGCGAAGTTCACTTTTCCTACACTCATGTTAGTTTTCTAAGGGAGAGATTTAGCTGCAAGATACCATTTAAAACTGTGCACTTGCCTCTGTCTGCTGCAAATCCAATAACAGGGACCTCATTGTGTCCTCAGCGTTCATTTGAGATTTTGGCTTCCCGAACTTGAACCTATGGCACAACTTACTGTTACCAACCAGGTAAATGGTAGGTCTTGGTTTCATTGGTATCTTCAAGCCAAGCAAAGACTGGTGTTACACATGTATAATTTTTTGAAAGGCAGTCAGTAGGCCAATTTTGTGACGACCACATACAAGTATGAACCAGGACCTGCTGTGATTTCCTTCTCAAATAAATACCTGCTGAGAACCATAAATCACCCATATTTTAGTTTGACTGAGTCTGTATGTTTTTTCCAAAGGCTGATAGGACTAGCAGAAACAGCTCAACTAGTTTCTTAAATGAACAATTAAACCCAGTGTTAACCTTCTTAATGTATCGTACACTGTACATTGGAACCAAATATCACCAGAATTTATGAGCTTTATTGGATTCATTTCTATTTCCAAACTGTAAAGCCTCTACATCTTTAACTATAGGTGCCATACCATAACTGTGACACCTTCCTGGTGGCTTGAAAGAGTTGTGTTTTAGTAACGCTTAACAACCAGGAAGTGATTTCAGTAGAGAACTATGGGAAAAAGTGATTTAATATTTTAAACTTAAATATACGTAAAATATATATTATAAATATTTATATAAGTATAAGATATATACATATATATGTGTGTGTGTGTATATATATACTCGATTTCTAACTCCCTTGTCCAACTCATCCAAAAAAGCACCTGAGTAGTAGCTCTCCACTCTTCAGGGTTATTTGAACCCTTTAAAAGCGATGTGAGAGAAAAGCCCTTCCCAACTTAACAAAATTATCTGTTGATGATGGTTATTTGTGACTGTGCGTGTAGACCACATCCTGGGCCTTTCTAGTCGATCAAGGAAAGCAAATAATTTCACATTGCCCCTAGAGTGACCTAAAATTCCAAATACAAACAACCACTCTGAGGTGGATTTTTCCCCACCTGCCCCCTTTCTCAAAGAAAGCTGACAGAGAAGCAGGTAGATCTGGCATGTGTATTTAGGCCTTTGTAACCTAAGGCAAGGCAGGAGGTATGCCTCAAGTTGTGTCTCAGAAGAGCTAGCCTCTTGGGTTTCTGTAGAACACATTCACCCTGAACACAGGAGAGCGGGGATGTGCAATCGTTCCTTGTCCTGATGGTGAACAGGGAGCACAGCCCTGCTAGGGAGAGCCCTTCTCAGTTCTGCCTCATCCACAGGGCAGCCACAAAAATCAGCACCCCAGAGAAGGCCACACTGGGGAAAAAGCTCTGTCCACTTTCCTCTCTGGACCTAGTGCAAGTCAAATGACAAATTTAGGCGATGGTTCTTCTTGCTACCTTAAATTAGATACCGTCTGTTCATTGATAAGGGGCTATTCCCAGAATGTGCTGCATGCTAGTTCTAAGTGAAAACCTTTATTGCCCTTTAGAAGAGACTTAAGAAATCATGTAAATTCTCCTTAGCTAGAGGATGTGGAAGGTCCTAGATTACTCTACATGCCAAGTGCATCTCCTCCTACCTGCATCAGGATGCGGTCAGTCTAACATCTATGGCTGAGTCATCAGTGATCTTGAAAACGGTCTTTTCACTTTCTTGGAGAAGATGAGAGCCCACGTCCTCTTCTAAGTACACAGGACACAATTCTCTGTCATGTTAATCAAAGTCTCCTGATCTAATTTAGAAGACACAGGTGAAATGTATTGGTCCCTCATCGTACTGCAGGTTCCTTTCAGAATTGTATTCATTCTGCCATTACTTGCCTTAACCCTCTATCATTTCCCTTTCTCTGACTTCCTCCTTACACTGGAATCATAGGTTGTCTCCCTCTATCCCTTATGATAGTTTATTACTTGTTTCCCATTTCCCCAAACCATTAAAGTTGTGTTATTTTCTTAATGGCTCAGTAAAGCTCTTTAGCGTGGAGTCGCCACATACATTTGGTGTGTGATAACACCCCACTGAGTCGCCCTTGGAACAAGTTATGGTATGGTCTGGCGCAGTTTTATATTCTCATTCTCAGTTGCCAGCACTGCCCATGATTTGAAAAGGAAGTCTATAACACAGAAAGATTTCAAGGTCATGTCTCACATTAAATTAAAGGAAAGAATATGTCAAGGCATTTCTCACCAAGGTGTGGTTCAGGAAGAATGGAAGTCTGCTCCAGCTTTGGAAAACCTTGGGGAAAGTTTGATAGGAGAAGCCAAACCCAATGATTTGAGGCAAGTTCTTCACGCACAGTTGTGGTTCTCTCGCTGAAACAATAGAAGACGAATGGGTATTGTTTGAAAACTTAAAATTTTTCATTTAAAAATATTATCCTGATATTTTACTTGCTCAACAAATTTGTTAAAGTGACTATGAAAACTGGTTCATTTAATTCTTGTAATGTGGCAAGGCAACCCAAAGAAAAGAATTTTCCAAATTTTAACAGCTTCCATTCCCATTAACCAAAGATAAACAGGCAAAAGAATTTAGGGTTCTTAGCTTTTATTATTTGAAACCAGCCGCTCGTCTTGGTCTGTGTGTAGTAGTAGGGGCTGAGCTCATTCAATGGAACCAGCGAACAGATTGCATTTGTGTGGTGTGACGAGGATGGGTTTCCAGATAAAGTTGCTCAGAGTGGAAATCAGTATAAGGAACACCTGGCCTGACTCCCAGCCATGCATTAGTTAGAAACTGGAGAAAGAACCGCTTTTAGAACCACTAATGAGCCCCAGGTGAAAACGCTGTTAACTAGAAGGCTCCTTTTTTCAAAGTTTCCAGTGTTTTGATTGATGAGCAAATTGTTTAGGGTTCCTAATTTTCTGTTACATTAAAACATAACCTTTGTTTTTCCTCCCAACTAAAACATCTTTGTCTCTGGCTACCACAAATGCCTATCATTAGTTATAGAAAAGGCCAGCTTCCATTTGGGAAATCGCTTGGTGAAACAGACATATTTTTGGTAGTTTGAGTCCGCACAGTGTTTATGATCCAAAAAATAAAATGAGGAACACTTTGGGGTTTAAAGTGGCTAATTAATAAGCACGTACTGTTGCATTTTCTTATATTTGCAACAGTGTTACATTTGATGAGATTTAGACTTTTCCATCTGTTTAAAAAAATTGCCTATTTAAATTTGTAATTAAAATTGGAAAATGTTCAGTTACTCTCAAATATGAAGTGCTGTGAGAATCACTGGCTCTCAGGAAAAAGAACCAAAGCCTAATTAATTATACAGCACCATTCATCCAGCATGTATTTATCATATTTTTTTTGAAGAAGAAGATTAGCCCTGAGCTAACATCTGCTGCCAATCCTCCTCTTTTTGCTGAGGAAGGCTGGCCCTGAGCTAACATCCGTGCCCATCTTCTTCTACTTTATATGTGGGACGCCTGCCACAGCATGGCTTGCCAAGCAGTGCCATGTCGGCACCCGGGATCCGAACCGGGGAACTCCAGGCCGCCGAAATGGAACATGGGAACTTAACTGCTGTGCCACTGGGCCGGCCCCTATATTTATCATATTTTTAACACACGTGTTATGATCTACTAAGAAGAAATAAAAGCATACATAAGGAATTCAGTCATATGCCACATTTTTATTAAGGTCCAACTTTGTAGATCTATGGCAACATTTTGAGATTTGGTTTTTTTTTTTAGTTTGATCATTATTTATTCAAAGAATTTATTTATTGAATACCCATCACGTGCACTGGGCAACACAGCTACGAAAAAACAAACATGGTTAGCGCTTCAGCGGAGCTCGCAGTCCAGTGATGCTGATAAACACTGAACAAAGAAACATAGAAATTACTAGAATTATGATGGAATAAGCAGTAAAGGAAATGTCTGGGGTACAATGAGAATGTATATAACAGCGGAATCCAATATTGACAAGAAAATCAAGGAGGACCTCACTGAGGAAGTAACATTAACTTAAAACTTGAAGGACAAACAGAAATTAGCCAGGGGAAGAAAGAAGAATAGAAGAGCCTTGTTATACACAGCAGACAAGGCCCCAAGGGGAAGGAAACTCCTGCAGTAGAGAAAAGACAGAAATCTCTGTAAGGGCCTGCACTTCTCTACATTTGTAACCTAAATGTGCTAAAAATGGTATAAACTTTTCTGGCTTATTCAAGTCATCATTTTAATCATCAGTGATTATACTGTGCTGAGAAATGGTGTCTAGGAGTTATAGAGATGTGGCAAGTTGTTACCCTTGAGATAAATGGTCCCATATAATCAGTCTTAAGGCCTTACATTTGATGTATCTGGTTTTCTTGTATCTTTTTTTGCCATCAACCATCCCTTGTGACTTTTGATAGTGTTTCTGCTTCTAGTAACACTGCTCCTATTGTCAATTTTTATCTCAAAATCTGCTGCGGTCTGGAAATCTAGATAATATAAATAATTTTGTGATTATATCTAAAAGAAAAATAAATGTTAAAATGAATAATCAGGCTCTGAGTAAGAGCACGGGGTCTTATGTAAAGTATAGAATCCTTAAATCATGAACTACATGGCGTGTGTCCTGATGTTGTGGAGACCTTTCTACATCCAGCTCTGTGTGGGTTCTTAAGAAGGCATGCCAGTCCTGCCAAGTCTAAGCTTCCCATAAAAAGGAACACTAGAGGACAGGCCCATGTTTGTAACTGAATCAGAAAAGCATCTAACCTCACCTAGTCTGCACCTCATACTTCCCCATTCATTCTATTTCCTGGGCTACTAAACCTAATGTCACTTACCTTTACAGCAGGGGTAATGACATTAAATGACAACCTGAGCCAGCAAGATAAAACGATCCTGGAGAACAGATACCCTTATAAAGGGTAATCATGACTCTAGCCAATTATTGCCATGTGAGAAGGTATGACCATATTGTTCTAATTTGCTAAGGAGACTGAAATCTGATTTTTCACATGAAGTTCTCCCATTTACAAATGATGCCAATTAATTCAAACTCTTTTTTAAATGCGGAAGGCAAACACATCTGCGAGCTAGAATGCCTTCACTTAGAACTCTCTGCTCTCCATCCTCACCTCCCCTTCCCAGCCGGAAGCAGGAAAGAGTTTCCCTCAGACGCCGGGTTCCCTCCAAGCAGTGGTATGCTGGTAAATGTTTAACCATCAGCTCTCCGTGATGTAACTCCCTGGACAATTCCAAGCTATCAAAGTGACATCACTGAACCCAGAGTGGGGAAGAGACATGCAATAGCCCCTCAAAGGGCTACAATACATGGCAATAACTTCAACAGCACAGAGAAGAGTACAATAACTGAGAAATGAGGAATCTTGAGTGTTTGTTAACTTGCTTTTAATATAGTTTATTTAATGGAAGTTTATATAATTTAATGTTTAATAATGATTTGCAAAACTCCTGAAACTATCAGCTCTTATGAGCTCCTGCAAGCCACCTCCCGCACACCAGCACTACCAAAATAAGCTCGAGTTTACCCTCACTGACCACCTCTGGCCTCAGACCTCTCCCTCCAATGAGTTAACTATGGGTAGGGAGTCCCTTCATCCCTTTAGCCCACTATCTGACTTGCCCTTGTTTCTCACCTGGGCATCTTTTAATTGAAAGTGAAAATGACTGATTTCTAGAAAAGAAGACATTACTAAAGTTAAAATGTAATATTTCAAGCTCCTCAAACCATCTTTATGCATATGCTTGGGTGGGTCTTCACAGTGGCATGCTGAAGACACACAAAACCAGAGGCTGACCAGAGCGCATTTTCCTGCAGAGCTGGTATTACTAGTAGTTTAAAAAAAAATCATAAAGTTCTTGTCATATATATATGAAAGTAAAGTTAGAACCTCACTTTCTCACATCTGCTAAACTTGGGGGTGGAAGGGATGGAGGAATGAAATTGGGTGAGATAAATCAGCAGAGTTTTCAATTCTCTGCAAGTTTGTGACTTAAAACTGTGGTAATTTTGAACATAATCCTACTGAAGCCAAGCCAGTATCTGATCTTTGATGTAGACAGAAAAACATAGGAAGATAATAATACACCAAGTTTATAATATTGTGAAGATTAAATGAGTTCCTATTAGTAAAGCTCTTAGAACAGTACCTGGCATAGATTCAGCACGTTTACTACCTTTAGTAGTTCCATACACCTCGCCTCTTCCATATTTCCCCCCTTGTTAATTTGGCAGAAGAAACCCCAACCTCCAAAACCATCAGCCTGGTAAAGGCTGCAAAGGGAGGAAGGAGGGGAAAGGAAACTAAGCCGTCAGTCTTCCTTAGGTTGCAGATGGTAAATGACTGGTGTCACTGCTAAGTCCGTCTAGAAACAGTACCAGACTGCCCACAGCATCAGTGCTGTAGCTGTGTCACAGTGCACACTGCACATGTCCACAAGCGGTACCCAGGAGCCCACCATGTCAGTGATGTAGCTGTGACACAAGTGCTCACCTGCTGAGTTGATGAGATGGAATGTGAATACCACAGTCTGAGGGGGGTCACTCAGCAGATTTACTAAAGAATAAAACTACCTCTTTATGGATCAGTAGTTTAGTTCTGTTTCCTTATGATTTTACACAAAAATTGGCTTTTTCCACATCAAATCAACTTATTGCTACAGTGCACTTAATGGACTATTCATAAGCATCTGGATTTGGGATTTCAGGATTACCTTATCATATTATCTGTTTAGACACATAATTTTAAAATTATATTTTCATTTGCTAACATGGATTGATGTTTAGAAAGAATGAAGTGTTAACTTCAAAAAACTGAAAAAGCACAAGATATTAAGTGAAATTTAAAATAACAAAATCATCTTTCTGACTTTCATGATTTGTTTCTACGAATCAAAATAACTATATTGACAGCAAAGGAAATTATAACATTATCACAAACACGATTAGTGAATTAGAATCAGGCATAAGCTCTCTTACAAACATTGAGTGTATGTATGATTTTAAATTAAGCATTTTATTTTGCGGATATTAAATGAACCTGAGCCTTGGTATTTCTTTTGGGAAAAGAAAACCCTAAACAATAATTCCAGAAAACTATAATGCATGCCCTGCTGTTTAAAAACTGTCACAACAATTTGAAAGGATAGCCAGAAGCATTATATTAAATACAGTAGAGAGAATTTTTAGCCAGGAACATAACAATGAAAAGCATGATTAAAATGAAAGCAAGTTAGAAAATGAAATGAGGATGCCGTGATGGCATAACTGGGACCATACTTCTCCTCCCGCTGTAAACAACAACTTTTTAAAAATGCACAAAATATCTGAAGCAAATGATTTTAAACATGGATAACAGATAGCACAGGACTGTTATTTCTCAAAGAAAGCGGATAAAGCAAGCTCTATGGTTACTCAGACCTTCCATCTGAGGCACTTTTTGGTCCACTGTGCAGGGCGAGGGACCCCCAAGTAGAACAGATGGATCTCACTGAGATTATGAGACAGAGCTTAGAGTTCACAAGCCTGAACCAACTGGTATTTGAGTTTCAGAGTATCAGAGAAAAGACGGCTCCATAGAAAAAGTTCCAGAATTCTCCATATCACTCATCTTATATCATTGGCTGAATACCAATGTACACGTGCAGAGTGAAACTCCACGAAACTGGACAAAGAACAAGAAGCCATAAGCTGAACAAGTCCCAAAGCTCACGTAGGGCTGAGAGAGGTGAAAATCTGACTGGTCAGAGCAAAGAATTCTTGTTAAAAACTCAGAACATTTAATAAAGACTCCAGAAGGACCATGTCCCAGAATAAAGGCTACTCTAAACTCTCTTTAACAAAGATTAAAAACAAACCTCAAAAGAATCAAGTGGATCCGCACGTAACTTAACTGCAAGCCAAAAGAAAGTCTGTCATTGTTTAAGGAAAGACAACAAAATCCAGCTTACAACAATGTAATACCTACAATGTCTGTATTTTGCTTGAAGATTTCTAGACATGGAAAGAGGCAGAAAAATGTGACCCATAACCAAAATTAAAATCAGTCAACAGAAACAGACAGAAACGGAAAAAATGATATATTTTGCAGGAGGGACTTAAAAATAGCTTCTATACTCAAGCACTTAAAACATGAATATAATAATGATAAAAGTTAAATATATAAAAAGAATCAAATGGAATGTCTAGACATAATGTATATGAAATAAAAAACTAAATCACTGGACAGGAGGAAGAACTTATCAGACTCTACAGAAGAAAAAATAAGTGAGCTTGAAGATAAGTAATAGAAATTTTTCAAATGTAAGCAAAGAGAAACAAAAAAGACTAAAAAGTTTAACAAAACCTCAGAGGTGTGTAGAATATCAAGTGGTCTATCATATTTATAATTAGAGTTCTAGAGGAAAGAGGTGAGAAGAGCGTACAGAAAAATAACAGAGAAATAACAACTAAAAAATTCCAAATTTGATAAAAAATATAAACGTACAAGTTCAAGAAAGTCAAAGAATCCACGGAAAGATAAATCCAAACAAAACCACACTAAGGCAGGTAATAATCAAGTTTCTGAAAATTAGTGTGAAAGTTATAAGAGAAGAGTTATAGAAAATTATAAAAGCAGATATAAAAAAGGAAACACTACATAGCAAAGAATAAAGAACAAGATTGCTGACTCCTCATGCAAAAAAAAAAAGCAAGTCAGAAGATACGAAAATAACATCTTTCAGTATTGAAAAATTCCACCTTAGATGCAGAAAGCTGGAAACAGAATCATTCCTACACCGACAACAAAAAGAATCTGGATAATCTCCAAAATCATAACTTTTCCTGAGCCCATTAGAACTGAAGACACAGGGAGACCAATTACTCTGACATCAAAGAAAAGGCTAGTACATCCATAAATAGGCTTAACTAGGGCAGAGTACAGGAAGAAGCAGAGCTACCATAGAAGCTGGCAAAATTGCAGCTAAAATCTTTGACATATTACTAAAACCCAAGTGGGAGGTAAAGTGAAATTATATCCTCTTAGAATCACAGATATAATGGGAATTTGCACCACTCACAGACTCCTGTCCACAGGTTGCCTGGGTGCTCACAAGAAACACCGAGGCAGGACAGGTGGCCTGAGAAGGTCTCCCTTGTGGGTAGGCCTGGAGAAGGGATCAGCCACCAATGTGCAAAGGCAGGAAGCCCTATCCAGATTCTTCTTCCAGTGGGACAAAAAGCCTTAACTCATCAGTGGAAGAGCAGAAAACTCTGTCATCCCTAGGGCCAAGGCCAGAAGTAGGATGAAGTAAGTGAGGCACTGAGCGAGAAAAATATAAGAAAGGCTTCACTCCAAGGTTTGCACAGTGCCAACCTTGTACTTGCACAAACCCGAGAGTGAGTGTCTCCTTAAATATTGTGCCCTAGACGCCTCAATTGCTTCACTCAGGTCCCAGCCATTCACAGGCACAAGTGAAAATCTACTGCATCTGGGGAAAAGAAATGGAAGAAAAACTACTACCTCTGAAGGAGTAGAAAACTGGCATGGACCCAGAACATTAGAGAGCCCCTAGCACTGGGGAGGGGACAAGACCACTAAGAAAGCCCTAACCCTGAGACCCAGAGACACATGGCCTGCCTAAGAATGGGGCTGAACCAGGACAGCAGATACTGTCTACTATTCTCCCACCGCCAAGCCAGCAAGCCTTGAACAAGTGACAGCAGTCTCCCACTTGGGGACAGACAAGAGCACAGAGAGAGATCTCTGAATTGCAGTCTCAGTGGAACAGGAAAATTGAGAAAAACCCAGCAACCCAGTCCTCACCCTAAGCACAAAGTAATGCTAGAGATATCTGAAGCCAGTAGTACACTGAGAGTAACTATAGTAACATCCAAATCAAGCTCAGCTCCTAACTAGAAGAATTTAAAACTTCCACACTATAGACGTAGCAGAAGAAGGGCTGTGTTCATTTTCAGGCACAAATACTAACTATCTTGGCCTCTACTATGCTACACATGATGTCTGGATTTCAATAAATTATTATGAGAAAAGGAAGAAAAACAAAATCCCGACTGCCAAGAGACAAAACAATCAAGAGAACCATGCTCAGATGTGACAGATGCTCAAGTTATCAAACAAAAAAGTTAAAACTACTATGATTCAGGGGCTGGCCTCATGGCAAAGGACTGAGTTCGCACGCTCCACTTTGGTGGCCCTTGGTTTTGCTGGTTCGGATCCTGGGTGCAGACACGGCACCGCTCATCAAGCCATGCTGAGGTGGCATCCCACATGGCACAACCAGAGACACTTGCAACTAGAATATACAGCTATGTACTGGGGGGCTTTGGGGAGAAGGAGAAGAAAAAAAAAAAGGAGATTGACAACAGATGTTAGCTCAGGTGCCAATCTTTAAAAAAATAATTACTATGATTCATAATGAGATACTAGAACACACCTATTAAAATGGCTAAAATTAAAAAAACGAAAATGAATAATATTCATAACTTATATGCAAAAATGCATAACAGCTGAAACTTTTACACACTGCTGGTTGGTATGCAAAATGATATAGCCACTTAGGAAAGAGTGTGGAAGCCTCTTACAAATTTAAACTTATATTTACCACATGTCCTGGCTAGCCCACTCCTATTTATTATCCAGATGAATTAAAAAGTTATGGTCACACAAAAGCCTGTACACAAATGTTTTTAGCAGCTTTCTTCATAATTGCTGAAAACTAAAAGCCTAGATGTTCTTCAAATGATGAATGAATAAACATAATATGGTACATCATACAGTGGAATATGACCCAAGAACACAAAGAGATCAGCTATCGAATCACATAACAACATGGATGAGATTTCAATGTACTTTTCCAAGTAAAATAAGCCAGAGCCCAAATGCTATATCTTGCATTATTCCATTTATATGCAACAAGGAAAAGAGAAAATTATCAGTATGGAAAACAAATTAGTGGTTATCAGGGGCTTATCTTGATACAAACAAACAAACAGATAAATAAATGAAGGAGAAGGGCCAAAACATCCTTACAGAATAATTCCAATCAGTAAATGTAGACAGAATGAAGAAAACAGAAAACGGCCATTAGAACACTATAGTAACAATTGATACAGGCAAATGCTATCAATGAATGCTAAAATTAGTGGACAAAGTTTAAGAAGAAATAGGATATTTGCATAGCCTCAAGGTATCTTCTCCCAAATATTTATTAATTGTAAAGAGGGAAACAGTAATTTTACAGTGGAGAAACCTGACATATACCCCCTAAACCAAGTCACCAAAGTTAACATCACTAATAAGATACATTGCTATTATGAACACTCTGATGTCTGTACTGAGCCAAGTCCACAATCTCTGTGGTGTTCTTCCCTAAAATCAATAACTTCAAGCTACTCGTGAGAAAAACACCACAAAAAATAAGTTGAGGGACATTTCACAAAAGCATGAGCACTACTACTACTAATGTCAAGAGTTCTTCAGGTGGAAGGAAAATGACATCAAGTCTTAACGTAGGTCTTTATAAATTAATAAAAAGCACCAGAAATGGTCAATATATGGGTAAACATAAAAGCCTTTTTTTCTCATTTTTAAACTTCCGAGGCAGGAAAATGACTGCTTAGAACAAAAATAATTACAATGTTTTGTGGTTTTATGTCACATGTAGAGGTAACACGTATGAGAACGATAGCACAAAGGATAGAGGTGAAATAAAATAAAGATTTTCCTATTATAAGTGAAGTGGCGTAATGTTACTGAAAGATAGCAACATTAAACTGAAAATATTAAACAAAAGAGATATAGCCAATAATAGTGGGGAAAATGAAGTACAAAAACTATTTAATTGATGCAAAAGAAGGCAGGAATAAGGAAACAAGTGAACAAATAAGGTGGGAAAAATAAAAACATTTAAATTCAGTCACACAATTATTTTAAAGTAAATGGTGCAAACATATCAATTAAAAGTCAGAGATTATCAAACTAGATTTTTTTAATAAATTTCAACTATATGTTGTCTATTAATAACAAACATTAAATAGAAAGATGCAGATAAGTTAAAATTAAAAGGATGAAAACCGATATGCTACACAAACACTAACCGTAAGCGAGTTGGAGCGGCCATTTTAAATTAGACTGTGAAAAAAAATATTACAAAGGATATAGGAATATATCACAATGTGACGGGGACAAATCATCAAAAATATACAACAAGACAGGTTTAACCAATCAAAATCCTAGGAATTTTTATTGTGGATCTAGACAAGATTATTCTAAAATTTACATGGAAAGACAAAGGAACTAGAATAGCTAAAATAATTTTGAAAAAGAAAATTAAGTGGGAAGAATCAGTCTACTCAAATTCAAGACTTATTATATAGCTACAGTATTCAAGACAGTGTGGTCTCAGTGGAAGGACAGACACATAGATGAATGGAACAGAATAGACAGCTCAGAAGCAGACCCACACAAATATGTCCATTTATGGATTTTTTAATTTCTTTATTGTGGTAAAATACATACAACACAAAATTTGTTATTTTAACCATATTTAAGCAGGCAATTCAGTGGCACTAAAGACATTCATAATGGTACAACCATTACCACTATTTATGTCTAGAACTTCTCCATCACTCTAAGGAGAAACTTTGTAATTATTAAGCAATAAACTCCCATTTTCCCTCCCTGTAGCCCCTGATAGCCTCTAATCTCCTTTTTGTCTCTATGAATTTGCTTATTCTAGATATTTCATATAAGTGGAATGATACAATATTTGTCCTTTTGTGTATGACTTATTTTACTTAGCATAATGTTTTCAAGGTTCATCCATATTGCATGTATCAGAATTGCATTCCTTCTTATGGCTGAATAACATTCCATTGTATGTATAAATTCCATTTTGTTATCATCTATTGATGGACACTTGGTTTGCTTCCATGTTTTGGCTATCATTAATAATGCTGCAATGAATATTTGAATATGCACATCTATTTCAGTCCCTGTTTTCAAGTGTGTACATATTTTTTAAGTTTTTAAAAAAATGTAAAGTTCAAAAAGGAAAACGATTAAATACATAAGAAAAGTGGCAAACAACCAAGAGAGACCTAGGCAAAAGAGAAAAAATTACATACTTCTTTTCACAGAAGAATAAAAATGAATAGCAAATAAACATGGCAAAGGGCTTAGCATTATTAATAATTAGAGAAATGAAAACAAGAAAATAAGAAGGCATACACATACACACACCCCCCACACCCCTGCATGTGCTGTGCTTTCTACTTGGAAGACTCATTATGTCACCTACAAACAGTATACACTTCTGACTTGTTACTGCTTTTTCCTTATTTCCTTCTGATCCCTGAAAGGACCTAAGAGCAATGACACTCTGGTAGCAATGAGCACATCGAGCATGAAGATCCTGGTTTTCAAATTCCATTCTCCACTAAAAGGAATCAGGGCTTCTTGGGAAAACGGTTGATTCTAGGGCTGCGCAAGGGAAAATACAACATAAGCCAAGCACATCTTGTGCAAAAAGTAAGCAAAGAAGTGCTCAAAGAATGATGGGACACGTCAATGGGTCCCAGAGACAAAGGAGCTCCCCATGGCCAAATCTGTGACCATGTGAGCATCAAAATGAACAATGAAAGTAATGGATTATTACTGACTCAAACAAAAAAAAAGAATCAATGAGTCTATGTTGATGTGTGTGCACTCGTGTGTGTGTGTGGCTGGGGCTAAGGGAGGAAGAGAGAAGAAAAGCAGCTCCTCAGGTGACAGAAAACTCTCGATATGTGTTTTATTTTCCAATTAATTAACAAGGTTTTCTGTCCTCTCTGATCCTCTCTGGAGAGCAGACCTTTTCCCTTTTCTGGGTAAGCAACTATAGAGCAACGGGCATGTTCTGGGGAGGTACCCGATATGCAGTATATTTTAGTGTTTCCGGGAAAGAAAATCAAAGGTTCACAAGGTGAGTCCATGTAGCACTCTACAGTTACGATAATACCTCACATTTATGCAGGACTTCACAATTCTCAAGGCTATCTTGACTTCCACAGTGAATTTAGGAGATATGCAGGATGTAAGAGAGATGATTATTCCCATTTTGCAAACTGGGAGCACTGAGGCTCGCAGAGTCCAGTAAATTGCAAAGATGGAACTACACATGGAGTTTTCTGACTCTGTGCGTTGTTTCAAGACACATGTTCCATGGAACTTTTGTCCTTAGAGAAGGTGCTCTTAAAATAGTTAAGTGTGTTTGATCCGTCTTCGCCACAGAGCAGCAACAAAGCCAAGTGTGAGGCAGTCTTTCTCCATGAACCTGAGCAAGTTTAAAATTCCAAGCCCATGCTCCATTTCTGCCACTAATTTGCTCTGTGGTCAACTACTAACAGTGTGATACTAGTTTTCTCATTTGTTTTACAATGAAAAGGATAAAACATGGAGCTCCGTAATGTAGACAATTAAAAGAAATAAGGTTAACTCAGAATGTAAAAGCATGGCGAGAGTTCGTTTGCTTTTGATCTCGCTAACACTTCTAGACCTTAAATCAGGATTTGCATGTGGCAGTTTGAATTCTGAGTCTGGCTTACTTGCAATATATGAAACACTGTGAGTGAGTGGCGAAGTTTACATTTGCAATGAGATCTTCCTCTGAAAGGATTGAGGCTGAACTACTATTTAACTTTCCATGTTTGGAAAAGGAACTGAAATAAGCACTTAAATCCATTTCCCCCCATTTTAGTAATATGAGTCAAACTTTAGGAAAGCTCTCCTCTTTCCCCACACAAAGAAAATTTTTATGTTCCTATCTGGTGTAGAGCTATCTAATGACCAAAGAAAATCCCAAGATCTTTTTTCCTGGAAAAGCCACTTGTTTTAATGGAATAGTCAGTCTGTCAGGAAGAACACAGCAAACTTAATCGGCAGCCGGCAAGCAGATGGTTCCTGGAGTCTGTTCATGCACCTGATACGGCTAAAACAGTTACTGAAAGGCGAACATGTGGTTTTTAAATCGCAGGGAACTGAACATTATGAAAATTCCACTCATAATTTGCAGTGTCATTTAGTATTTCACAAACTGTTATTTCCCACTTAATAAAAGCTTCTCAGAGAGGCATTAGAAACATTCTTTATGATATTTGCTCTGGACACGCAGATTCCCAATGGATTCCCAACTGACTCTCAACTTTAAAAAGTTAGGGCTTCCCAAATTTGTGTTGTTCAGCATCAGTCTTCTGAAGTATAATGCTTTGTATTCAGCCGAGTGCTTTCATGATATTTATTATTCACTTGTTCACTCAACAAATACTGTGCATCTCCAAAATACATGATACTGTGGGGAAACCAAAACTGTTGTCCTGATTTCTTCCTTATGGAGCTTCAAATCCAGAATATGGGTAACACCAGCATTTAATTTGTTTGTAAAACACAGATTGGTGTAATAAGCGACAGAAGAGAAATACTCAGTGCCCTGGGGATGCAGAAGGAGGGATCCGCTGGGTTTGAAGGAACTGCTGAAAGCTCCATGGAGGAGAGGGCACTTGCCTGACCTTTGAAGGATGGGGAAGATTTCACCACAAAGTTGTAGGGGAGTGAGATGGCAACACCATAAGCAGTGATGTCCAGACAAAAACATGTGACAAGTACACTGACAGTCAATCTAATCAAAACAGCAATATTGACAATGACATAATCTATTGCTGCTCAAATTCCATGAAACTATTTGGTTTCCTATAACACACTGACCCTAGCATCCAATAATTTTTGATGGTTAATGGTTTCATGCTATTCCTATTAGAACTCCTCCAAATGAGAAAAACAACGAATAATAATGTACATAGACATTTAATAAATACAAACAATCTTATTTAGAATATAATAAGAACCCATGACCATTTTTGTTTAATCTTTGCTGGAGTCAAAGTTCAAACACATAAACTTTGCTTTGATAGAATGTTCCATGACATTAGGATTTCTGTACTTTAAACTAATGGCCGCCAAATTTTCTAGGCTTTTGTTTCCTAATCTGCAAAGCAGGGTCTTAGATCGCTTGATCCAAATGACTCCTTCCAGCTATATGATTCTCTAAACACACCTTAACTCAGTAGCACACAGCTCTTTATCAGTTGCTATCTAGATAGTGTCCCAATGCAATAAATTCTCAAACGTTAGTGCCTACCTCTACCACAAAACCTAGTAATTTTACAAAAATGTCATTTTTTAAGTTAGGAGACCAGAAGGTGCGCCAGACACAGAAGTGTCAAAAACAGCCATCTGGAGATCGTGCTGAGAACACCCACCAGAACACTTGAGCTCTGGCCTGAAGGGATAGGAAGCTTAAAGGAGCAGAGGAAAGAGGAAGCACATGTGGTGGGGAGGGAAGTGCGCTGACTGGGAATAGGAAATGCGTTCTGTTCACAGCTTTGCCACGGATGAGTGGTGTGGATTAGCGGACATTGGGTCCTGTACAAAACGTCCATAAGACATTTGGTCCATAAGACATTTGGTCCATGCCAACAGGTCCTTGACATTTTGTCCTGTCAAAAATGTCCATAAGTGTATTTGGGCTATGCCAAGTAGTTCTGGACAGGACCAAATATCAATGACCTTTTGGTGTGGACCCAATGTTTCCATGGACATTTTGGACAGGACTGAATATGACCCGATATCGAGGACCTTTTGGCATGGATCCAATGTCTTATGAATGTTTTGGACAGGACCAAATGGTCCTGCAAAAATCAAGGAAGTACCTTTTGGTGTGCACCCAATGTCTCCACGGACATTGTGGACAGGACCAAATATGACCAGATGTCAAGGACCTTTTCGCGTGGACTAAATGTCTTATGGATCAAATGTCTTAGGGACCTTTTGGACAGGACCAAATGTCCTGTAAGGGCCATGTGACTTTGGATAAGTCCTTTAACCTCTCTGGGTCCTAGTGTCCCTGGCTATAAAGAAACCGATCCAAGAGATGCCTCACATCCAATTTAGCTCTGCAAAAATCTATGATTCTACGTCTTGGTGCTGTGATATGCCTAACTTGTGCTTCCTTATTCAACACATATGATTCAGACATATGACTCAGACATATGATTCCTGATTCAGACACATGAGTCAACGTCTTGGTGCTAAACCACAGCAGTAATACTCAGATTCACCAAAATAACATATATCATGATTGTACCCAGGAACCTTTTCTAATTTAGAAAGTCTTACCTACCACCCATTCTGTTCCAGCCTAGTTTTTTGCTTTTGTTGCTGAATCTTCTGATTAAAACCAATTGTCCCCAGTAGTGTAAATGCCCCTGCTTATCTCCTAAGCCCTTCCAGGAGGGTCTCTGAAGCTTGTAGGTGACCCAGTTCTGTTGCATTGAGTTTTGTAGGAAACAAGACTCTCTTGATGCTTCTCGTTGCTAAAAATGGAACTCATTCAACCCAGAGCTCCAAGTTATTAGCCTGGAAGATATGCAGAAAAATAACTGAAACTCAGAACAGCTGCAGGCCCTACAAGGTCCTTAAATTTCTGGTAATTAAGTCCTAAAGGGAACTTACCATATGTGAGAGTTTCATTTGTTTGCAAAGGTCATGAAACAACTAAAAAAAAAATGACGGTTATGATAGTTTATAGAACACATATATCTGTGAAACAATAATTAGCAGAAAGTTCTACTTGCATTAAGGTGACTTTTAACCCTACTTTATATGAATTATATCCCTGGGTAAAAAAAGGAACCAAAATTGAAATTCCTGTTTGTCAAGAAATTTTAGCTTCATTTTTGGCTAAATTATCTACACAGTGCAATTCATACCCTTCAGTATATGGACATTATTTTTGGCTAAGCAGTCTTTGCATATATATTATTGCTTACTGCATTCATTCACCCATTGATTCATTGAAAGAAGGTACCCGGCTGCAGGAGCACCTGGCTTACTTCTCACTCAGAGCCTCAGGTGAGAGTCTCTTCACCCAATAGCCACCCAGGTAGACACCACATGAAGGGAAATGACAGCATCCTTCTGCCCGTGAATCTGCTTGCTAATGATCTAAAATATTCTAACGGTCATCCTCCCCTCAGACACACAAACACGCACACAAAACATGTTTTTTGAGACTTTTAGGAGACTTTTTTTATTATCATATGATTTCCTTGTGTAAAAGGTGAAACAACTTCCATACTCTTTCCCACTTCATTTATTAGTCAGTTAAAATGGCTACAGGACACACTCTGGAATGAATTCTAAGGCAAAGAAAGATCTGTAGTATGGTGGATATGTCATAGTTGTAGAGCTAAGGAAGAATCAGAAAATAAAATGCCTGTGAAATGGATAGAAAGGAAGCATAAGGTACGCTCCAGAAATGCTTTAGGACGAGTGATGCTGGTGCAAACTAGAGCTCAGGCTTTCAGAGGCTTAAGGAGGAGGAGAATTACAGGACACGGGTGGCCAAGATAGTAATCAAAGCAGTCGGAACCTGGAGAGCTCACGCCGACAGCCAGCGGCATTTTAAAGCCATCTGGGAGAGGACATTGTGGTGGGCAGGGAGAGTGCAGAGGGCAGATGGAGGCTGGCCGGTCAGTGCTTAGAGTAAGAGGAGCTGACATTCACTGGGGCTGATCCTGCGCTAGCCACACTGCGGTCCTGTGAAGCAGCTACCATTACCATATTTCTTTTATCAATAAAATATTTTCAAACTAAAGCTTATGCAATTAAGTAACTTTCCCAAAGTCTCAACACTAATTGTTCCTGAGTCGGTGCTCGCACTCAGATCTCCTGCAATTCCAGAGCGGATCTGAGCTACACAGCCTCCCGGGGGCAGGGAGTCACTTCCCCTCTGATGCCCCTGCTAAGTACTTTGTTCTTCTGATACCCCTGATTCTTCTGGAAACTCATCATAGGAACAGTAATTCTTTGTTTCCCATTCACCTCTCCCCACTAAGTGCTGTAAACTTGAGGAAGTTCAGGTCTGATTGAATTATTGCTAAATGCACGTAATAAAATACAGATCTTTGGTAGCTTGTGAATATTGGTGTGTCTTCCTGTTTGGGTTACACTTTCTCTATTCTTTGCCAATGTTGCAGGTAAGGCCTTTCCCTACAGACTGCATTTGTATATCTAAAGGGAAGGTACTAGATTTTGAGTTGAGTTTAGGTTCTTTCTTTCTCTCTTATTCTTTCTTTTTCTACATGGGCCATCCCTAGCACTAGCACCTGGAAATAAAATGGCATCTGATTTAAGGAATATACACATTGAGTATGTGTGTGTAACAGAAACAGAGAGAGAGAGAGAGAGGGAGAGGGAGGGAGGGAGGGAGAGGGAGAGGGAGAGAGAGAGAGAGAGAGAGAGATGTGTAGGTTAGTATGTGGCATGAACTGTAAAATTTTAATTATAAATTATTCCAGGCATATAAACATGTATGAAGAATAACACAAGAAATATCCACATCTTAAGAAATAAAATCAAGTACAGTTAAATTCCTCTAATGTTCCACTCTTTAATAAATACTTTGTGATGAATCAGAGAAATTATAGTACCTGCTCTATTGCATTTTTAAATTAACTTTTGAAAAATTTACTTTCATTAGTAACAAAAGATTCCATCATCTTCTGTGACCTGATTCCGTATGTACTTGGAAAGCTTTCTGTCATTTCACATTCAAGTCGCCAAAACCAGAAACTACTAACTTCCCCACCAAATTGCCTTCCCCTATGGGTTTCCCCATTCTCGCAAGAAGCATCGCAATGTCCCAGGTTACTCAGGTTTGCTGTACTGGGCCATATAAAATTCCTTCCTTTGCAGCTCCCCCTAAACCTGATCCGTCTCCAGATGCTGCTGTTTCATTTCTCTGTGTTGGTTCTGCGTTTCTCCATCTCTTCAGCCACACTGTAGCCCAGTGGTTCTCAAACTGTGGTTCAGGGACCTGTGGGAATCCCCATGAGTCTTTCAGGGCTTTGTGGGGTCAAAACGACTTTCACAATATTAAGGTGTTATTTGCCTCTTTCACTTTCTCTCACAAGTGAACAGTGGAGTTTTCTAGAGTCCACATGGCACCCAACATTACAACAGCATGAATGTATGACAATCCAGCTGGATTCTATTAAGCCAACCAGACATTAAGGAAATTTGCAGAAGTATAAAACGATGTCATTTTTCTCACTGACTTTGGTTTTAAAAACAGTTAATTTTTTTCACAAAAGGGCTTTTATGTTAACATATAAAAGATTTTTATTTTTAAATAATTTAATGAAATATTTTTAAATTTCTCAGCTTTAATTTCAAAGATGATAAACATTGATAGATAAAACTCACATAAATAAAAGCACTTTGGGGTCCTCCATCATTTTTAAGCGTATCAATGGTCCCAAGAGCAAAAATTTAGGAACTACTATGCTAGTCCATGTCTTTATTGACTCATCTCCCAACTTGTACAACATCTCAATGATTTCCTAGCCTGCCCTCTGTCTGTCCATCCCTCTGCTGTCCTTCTACAGATGACTGCCGAGTTCACCTGCTTAAGAAAATAGTTTTTTCTTAGTATTACTTCCCTGATCAGAATCCATTAATGTAGGAAATTTAATGTCTATAACATTTTTCAACCTTATCAAATCTCCAGTCTTATCAACCACAACCTCCCCCCCAAATCATGCACATTAGGTAGGCTAGTTGCACTGACTCAAGAACATACTTTCATCTACCTCCTGACCATTGTTTAGATTGTTCTGTCTCCCATCCCCACTCAGGACTCAGCACCTCTCCTGCTCAGCCTGAGGTAGCATAGAGAAGGGTAGTGTTCAGAGCACGTGCTTTAGACTCTGGCTTGAATTCCAGTTAGCTCTGACTAACTATGTGATGAGAGCAATCTATCTTCTAGAAACGTAAAACAGAACGTAAAGTACAGTAGTACCTACTTCAAATGGCCGTTGTAAAGACTATATGAGATCATGTTTAATAAAGTAAGTGTTAGGCAATGTTGTTATTCAAATCCTGCCTAAGATTCCAAATTTTCCATGAAGCCTTCTCTGCCCTCTTCATCCAACACTGTTCTCTCCCTCTTCTACTCTACTTACTGGCATGGAAGGTTTTGGGCCGCACACCTTGACTTCCTAAGTGAGATAAGAAGTGGCCATGTGAACTAACTCTTCTCTTCTCTCTCCCCACATACAGTCATGAGTCGCTTAACCACAGGGATACATTCTGAGAAATGTGTTGTTAGGCAATTGTGTCATCGTGTGAACACCATAGACTGTACTTACCCAAACTCAGATGGCATAGCCTACTACACACCTAGTCTATATGGTACCAATCTTAAGGGACCACCGTCATATATGCAGTCTGTAGTTGACTGAAATGTTTTTATGCAGTGCGTGACTCTGTGTATATTTGTTTTCTTAGACTTACCCAGCGCTGTTACACTTGATTCAATACATTCAATATATGTGTCACTGTTCCTCTGTTCTCCATAAAATGATACACATAAACCAATTCTCAGCTGACAGGGCCACAAAAATGCATTTGATCTATAACCTCTCATTCATCCTGCCCTTCTCTGAACAGCCAGGCCAAATCTTCCTCTAGGATAATAAATCCATTCATTTGAAAAAGGAAACTCAAACAGGAAACGTTTTATATAGAGAGGCAGATCTGATGATAGAATCATCCAAACTACACAAAAACGAGGCCAAAGGCTGGTTGATTCTGGAAGCAAATCAATCCTACTGTGAAATGACTTTTAGCCATCCCCAACTTCTTAGAAGTGTGCTGGGAATTTACAGGGCTTGAAATCTGCAGCGAGGGCTGTGTCAGTGAGGGGTGGATGTGGATTGTTACAGAGTGTAGAAAGGCCTCCGACTTGGAGTCCAGACTTGCCCTGACTTGCTCTGAGGTCACAGCCGGCTGCTTCATGATGGTGAGTTCATCTTTTGGCCTATGGAGATCAGCTTTATGTTCTGCTAAATGAACCATGGTTGTTAAGAGATCAAATGAAATGGAAATGCATATATATATCCATTATAGATACAGATCTTTAATAAGATTGATGTGTAATGCTGAAATCAACCCAACATGAAAAATATTTTAGAAATTAAAATTTTGAAAGATCTGTAAACATTAGTCTTGAGATACGCTGATATTTTTTAAAGGCCATGTTCATTAATGATCTAAAAACACAAAGGTATTTGTCTTGTACTTTAGACCCTGGCTTGAATTCCACAAAGGTATTTGTCTTAAAAGCATCATTCTGGAATGTAACTACTTCTTATGTCTCAAGGGCATTATAATGTTGTCAAAGGCAGGCACCAGATCTTTTGTAACATACAGTATATTGACAATCAAGAAAAACAGCATTTTTCTAAAAGTTCTTTCCTAGAGCTCTCTGCAAAGGCCACCACGCAAAGAGGAAACAAAGTCCATATCTAGGTAACACTCTGACATAAGATTTTGGGCCATATCAATCTTTTTCCTGTGACTTTAGCAAGGCTATGTTGTAGAGTGGCCAAGAGTGTAAGCTGTGGACAGTGCCAGGCTGCCTGAGTTCAAAGCCTGGTTCTGCCACTTAAAAACTGTGTCACTGAGCAAGGTATTTATCTTCTTCATGCTTCAGTTACCTCACTGGTAAAATGGGCACCATAATAATATTTACCCCATAGATTTGTTGTGAAGATTACAGGATTATTACTCCTATTCCTATCATGTCCACTGGCCAAAATAATCTGATTTTTAGTGCAATGAGTTTACGCATAAAGGATGTCAGGGTCTTGGAGTAAAAGAATGCAGAGAAAATCATCACTCAGTGATGTCAATCACATGACAAAGCGACTTCTTCCTGCAGATTTTGACAGAGTTGAGAGAGTATTTTCAAACAAGTCCTGTTGTTATAGATACAGAGTAGTGCCATGCTTCTCAAAGTATCTGTGGTGAAGAACTGGTTTTATGTTTTATTTTCAATTTATTGTGGATCAGTATTTTTGTCAAATAAAATAAAAATATTGTGGCTATGTCAAATGGCTGTAAAAGTTTCTGAATGCTTATTCTCCCTTTCTACGTTTCTCTCATCATGAACCAACAACAGAAAGTTCACTGCCCAGCGTGCTTTGAGGAGCCCTGGTATAATGGACACTTGGCGTTCTTCTTGGCTGCCCAGTCTCTAAACTGTCTTCCTAGCTTGGAGGAATTTCCTTATGAAGCAGAGCTCACCTTCCATTCTAGAAGCTGAAAAGGTCAGCTACCTGCATTTCCAAGCCTTCTTTACAACTAAAATATGAGTACGTGAATGCAGTGTCAGCCAAATGCAAAGAGCCCAGACTTTGAATCAGAGAAGCCATGAAGTGAAGTGGGGACTGTGCAGAATTCATTTTGGTGAGGCTGCCTACAGACACACCCAATTCCCAAAAGCAGCAGTGGCAACAGTTCCAGCAGCTGTATTTCATATCTAGGATTGGTGAGTGTATTATCTCTCTATTGCTGTGTGACAACATTACCCCAAACTTGATGGCTTCCTTTCTCTCACAGTGTCTGTGGGTCAAGAATTCAGAGTAGCGCAGCTGAGTGGCCATGGCTCAGAGTCCCTCAGGAGTTTGCAGTCAAGGCCTTAGATGGAGCTGCAATCATCTGAAGGTGTGACTCGAGATGGAGGGCCTGCTTCCAGTGCAGATGGAGTGGCTCACTGACATGGCTGGTAAGTCGGTACTGGTTGTTAGCAAGAGTCCATGGTTCCTCTCCACAGGGCTCCTGGTGTGTCCTCAGAGCATGGCAGCTGGCTTCCCACAGAGTATGCAACCTCAGAGACCAAGTGGAAGCTTCAATGTTCTCTATAACCTAGCCTCTGGAGTCACACACAGAGCAGCCCTAACTCAGTGTGGAAGGAGATCACACAAGAGCACGAAAACCAGGCTATGAGACTCATTGGGGCCATCTTGGAGCCTGGTTACCCAAGGCAGGCTGTGAAATCCGTAACCCTGTGGCAGTGGCAACTGGTACCTCTACAGAGAGGACCAGTTCCAAAAGATGCTTTAAGGCCTCTCACATAAGTGAAATGTTTCCACGCCTGGTTCTCTGGTCCTCTGAGAGACTCAGTGAGCTACCAAATATACTTTTATCAAATTTCCTTTCTGCTAAATTGGCCAGAGTTGGTTTCAGTTGCTCACAAATAAAAACTGTCTGATACATTTTGTGGAAAAGACGTAGGAACACATTTTTACCTGATTTTCCTGGAAAGCAATCTAGTATCATTTTGTAACATGGAAACTTCAGTTATGTAAGATTAGAATATACACTCTATTTTCAAACTAGACTACGGCCTTGTCTCATGGTGATTCATCTTTCATTGCAGAACTTACAGCTTGCCCTTTAGGTGGAGTTGTTAGTACTATTATGAACACGTTTTCACGAGTTATGATTTAGATCACAAAAAAATTTCACAGAAAATAACTATATTAGCAAAATTGATCTTTTCATCTATGCAGCAGAGTGTTTTTCAGATAATCTTTTGAGTTTAAGGAAACCTCTCATGACAAATGAGACTGGGAAAATCATTCTAGTATGGTATAGGCGAGCATAAATGGAAAGCATGTAGAACCACTCTGCAAACAGTTTAGCATTATCTACCATCACTGAACATATACATACCCTGCAACCCACAAATCCAGTCTTCAGTTTATATCCAAAAGAAATGTATGCACGTGTTCACCAATAGATGTGTACAACCACGTTCCCACAAGCACTATTCATTATCTGGACACAAAAAAAGCACATAATGCATAATTCCATTTGTAAAAGTTACCAAAAAAAAACCAGGCAAAAGAAGCGTATGGTGTCTGAAGTTAGGGTAGTGGCTATCCACAGGGCAGGAAATGGTCTCAGTAGCAGGGAGGAAGACCAGGGTTTCTGAGATGATGCTTTGATGATGATCTAGCTCTTGATACGCGTGCTGGTTACAAGGGCGTATTCAGTTTGCGAAAAATCTTCAAGCTGTGCACTTATGAACTGTGTATTTTTTATAAGTATATTTCCCTTTAGTGAAAGGTTTTCTTAGAAAGCATACTAGGTACACTGTTCTGCCATTTATTATCTTTTTATCTTCCATGGTTTTTAAAAACAATAACATAAACATGGCATTATTTTCCTGCAGCTTTTTTAATTTATAAAAATGTCATCTACCGAGATCAACTAGTTTATTGCTTTCATGCTGCAGTCACTAGATGTATTTCTTTGAATTTATTTGCATGCGAGAAGCTTCCTTTTCAGGGGAAGGAAAAAAGGGCAAACTCTTTACCTTTTTCTAAAATAGAGACGTTGATTTTTCTCTGGTATACTTTAGAATCCACTGCTTTTTAAACTTGGCAAAGAAATAGTCCAAGAGGAATTTGCTGGGACAACCTGAGTAAGTGATGATGGAGCTGGAGCGCATGTTTGGACTTTCCGTGCTATATATAACCATAACCAATGTGTTCAAACCAACACAAGCAGCACTGCGCGACACCTGTCATGCCTGGCCCTTTGGATGAAAGTTGTGGCTAACTTGTTTACTTGACTGAATTTCCTGACCTTTATTTTAACATGAGCCTTGAAGGGAAAAAAAACGATGTTCCTTGCAAAAACATTTTATCTGAAATTCCGGAAAAAAATGCTAAAGGATAGTTCAACTATGTTGTGACACCATGATTGGCTTTTAGCACTAAAACTTAGCCCGAAAAATGCCTTCCCAAAAAGTCTATGAGCAAACCTGGATATGTTTGCCTATCATAAAAAAATCCTTTGTGACAAAAGAGATCTTTGATTTAGGGAAGAATTCAGATTGTAAGAACTCCCGTTTTGTGACTCTGTATTTTTATTTTGAGACCATGCTGAAGAGCATGCATGGGCCTTTCAAGCCATCAAGACTGCATGGCGGAGCCATGTCACAATCACACCCTGGGAAGGACGGCAGCTGAAAAAGCTGTCACATCCAACTGCCTGCCTTTCAGCCTTGAGCTGGGTATGTCAGGGTATGTCTGATCCAGGATCCTTCTTATGAGTGATGAGAAATAGCTCGGGAATTCTTGGGCTAACCAAAGTGGAAGGGATCCAGAGTAAGGCAATACCTCTCTCCCTGCTTGCTTACCCCTCAAGTGTTTTATTAAATGATATAGAAGCGTAAAATCCAATATCTGAACGGTATGTTCTCATTTAATCAGTAGTTCTCTGATCCACTAAAATGTTCTTGGCACAAGAATCTTTCTTTGGAATCCTGGGAGGGAATCAAGAGATCCGTTCAGTCATTTTCTAGGTTACTTGTGCATATCTCTAACACAATCTTGATCTTACTCAATCGTTTTCCTTTTTTGTTTCTCTAGAATCCGGCCAACTTCCCAGCACATAGTAGGTTCTTAGTAAATGTTTAGTGAGCACACGAACAATGAATAATATGTGACTCTGAGCAGTAAGGGGAGCCAAAGTCCTCGACAGTTATCAACAGATCATATTGAATGGAGTGGACCTGAAGAAGACAAACTCAGTTCTCAGGAGGGAGTTACTGCAGGGCACCAACTGGAGTGAACTGGATTGAAGAGCTTCAACTGTGCAGATCATGTTCCAGGCCAAGCTGACTCCAATTCCCAAGGCTTCAGAACCTCTAGTGAAAACCTCCTCTGCACTCAGAGCTGGACCAGCCCCACAGGTTGCAGAGCCCTCTGGTTGGCCCCACTGGCCACTCTGAAGTCTTATGGCTTTGAGCAAGTCTTCTTCGCTCATTCTGAATTCAGAAATACTTACGAAATGCCTGTTACTAAATACATATTATGGGCCAGGCATTGAATTTGTTATATAAATTAATTACTTAAATTCATTTATGTCCATAAAATAAGGATAAAATATCTATCACACAAGGACATTATAAAGTTAAATGAATTACAGTATGTAAATCTCCTAACATTTTATCTGGTGCACAGTAGGAGTTCAAAAAATGATAACTATTCGTATTGAATACAATTGGATGTAATTTAACCCTAGTCAAAAAGAAAACATAACTTGGGAAACATTACAGTAGTTAAAAGCCAAATCCTGAATTTTTATTGCAATTCGAATATTTTCTGATCCTCTTTGAACAGTTGCTATTTCTATTAGTTTGTAATTAAAAATGGACTAATGGACTTTATCTTTGTATTTTACCCAATATGATGAAAAATGCAACTAGATATTTCCAAACTGTAAAAGTCTAGTAATGATTACATTATAGTGACTAACTGGGTTCATAGCTGTTAAACTCTCAGTTCCTTCTTCTAAGGACCACCATTGTTCCCCAGGCTCGATTAATCTCATCATATATAATTCAATTTATTGGTTAAAAGATCAGCAGTATTTTCTAAAAGTATGTAACATTCCATGTGTATGAGTACTTACAGTTAGTCTCAGGCCCTCAGAACCCAAAATGAACATCCCCTCTCCTGAAAACATCAAAGCTTCATCACTGAAGCTAAAGACTTTACTTTCTATTATTGAACAAATAGTTCAATATAGAATTATTTTAGTCACTTATAGCTTAGTATTGATAAACTTAAAAGACTTTTTCCAAAGCAAGTTTTGAGGGGTATGGAGTAAAACCTCTAGAAGAACATGGTTTCCAAGTATTGGAACTCAAAAAGGAATGCCCCACATGGTGGGTGGGTTGCATGTAGGGATGAGGAGAAATGGTGCCGAAAGTGGAAGCCAAGAGCAGTGGAGCCACTGTGCCCACATGCCTACATGTTAATTTTTGTGAACTCTCTAGATAATGAAATTAATGATAACCAGACCATTCGTCCACCACAATTCATTAAATCACAAGACCCTTGTGCGGAAAGTGGTGCCATGATATTGACCAGTCATTAAAACTGTCTGGACCTCAATTCCCTTATCTACAAAAAAAAAATCACATTAGACAATTCTCCGACAATCTATGAGTTATTGATTAATAGCCTATACCAATGGTTCTCAAACTTTTCATGTATAAGGATGACTTTGTAACATAAAAAGTACTGCTGCATTTCACAGCAGACTCTCGGACCACTCACGGTAACTCCACCTTCCATTGTACCAGATACTGTCAGTGCCCCACTCATATTCCTTGAACCCCACTATTTAGGTGCTCCAGATGACTTCCAATGGCCAGGGTCTGCCTCTCAGTGGCAGGGGACTCTTGCCAGAACCATGGAAATACAAGCACCAGAGAATTAACACTCTCTGGGAGCAGGCTTCACCCAAGAATGATGGGAGCTGGTTATAACCATTCAAGTTTCCTCGCCTCCTCAGAGGAATTATTCCATGAAGCATGTACCATTTCCCAGAGTTTCCCTCGTGGAATGAAGTTCCAATTGTCCACACTGGTGGCCGCCTTAATAACTCACCCTTTACTGGCTGTCTTCCTTCCCTGTATCACTTTTCCCATCGTTCCAATACATATTTCAACTTCAAAAGAAACATTGGAAAATCTAATTCTTCAGAGTTATCGCACAATACAAACATACCTTTCCAATTGGGCCTTGGATTAAGTAAGATTTAAGAAACACTGCATTGAGGTAAGTGTCTATTCTGATGCTCAGAAATAAAGAGCATGTGCCTTTAAAAGCAAAGCAAACAAAACAAGAACAGAGTTAAATTCCAGTTCCTCAAAATGAACTACTCACCCTAGTGTAAATAGAAATCCAGACATGGAAAGTCCACGTGCTCTCACATTTTTTCTAGGAAAACTGCCCCTTCCCCAAATTCCCCTAATAAATGTTCTTGTATCATAACAATATCTGATACCAAAAATCCCCAGTTTCATACCAGCATAATCACATCAACAGTTTGATTTCTACAGTATTCTATGTGTTGTAGATTGAATACATAATTAGAAAAACATTTACATCATTTTTCTTACAAGTATAACACTAATGAGCTGATAGGGACTTGTTAGGTAGAAATAACTCTATCTTCAAACTGTAGATAGTTTATTAACTCATAGAGGACCAATATGAGCGGGGACCTTAAAGTTAGCTACCAAATCTTCCTCCTCTCAAAAATCACGGCCTGTGTATAGTCCACAGATGTTTTCTGTGGGTAGTTTGAGCCCTACCAGTGGCAGCACAACCAGTTTCAACATGGTCATGACTCCTGGCATATACAGGTCAAGAAGCCTGAAAAACAGCTAACTGGAGCACCTAAGAATCTAGCTCTTTGCCTTCTTCCTGGCTGCCACTGATTTTAAAACCATCCCCCTCTGAGCCAAATGCTGAACAGCCCTGAGAGAAGTCACAGCCCCAAGGTAATAGAATATTGTCCAGTCTTTTAGATCAGGAATCAGTGTTGGTACTTCCCTTCCAGACCTAGTTGGAACTGGAGCATTGTTTCTGGGAAGGGTATTGTAAGTGAATATATCAGACATTTTTTTCCAGGCATAGTTGCCTAATCCAAATTCTAAGCCAAAAAATAAAAGTCAGTACCAACTCTAAATTAGGAAATAGCTGAACTAAAATACCTATATGAGATATTACCAGACGATATATCTTTAAGTGGCTATATAGCTAAGAAGTCGTTTCCTTTTTCATTTTAGAATATGTTTTAAGAACTCCTTAAAAAGATACACAAAGTACAGAATGATTCAGCCGTTTGCCACATGTCACCATTCCAAGAGCTCACAGAGGTGGCCTCTGATAAGCCTTTGCCAGCTTTTTAAGTATGGAACCAGGTAATAATATGAGTTCCCCCTCAGAGTTCTCAGGAGGCATAACTAATAATATTCTTGGTAAGCACTGTACTGACCATAAAAGCCACATGCATGCAGCAAGGATATTCGAGAGCTTCAGAAAATCACTTCATGGACATGAAAAAATATTGTGTTTGAAATGTGAAGAGTTCTGAAGATTTATTTGACTTTACAGGGAAAAAGACCAGAAATAATATAGTTTTAGAAGACACTTCCAGTCGACTTTAACCTTCAAATCTTATTCACATTCAGCGCAGGAATCGTTTTCCCTCCCAATACCCAACATAAAAAAAAGAACTCAATTTCTAAGCCCTTGCCAAATTTGACGCAGGAAAGAAATGTTACAGTTAAGCTGACTGGAAAAAGCTTCCCAGACCAGACCTTCATTTGAAGGGCACCTGTTTTATTTTGTTTTCATCACACTTAGCAAAATGTAAAATTCAATGAATACAATCCCTTTTCTAAAGGTTCAGATCATCCAACTTTATCCCCAACACTTCTACTCGAAAACAGAACCACAAAGCTCATAAGGTTAGATCTATTTCAGTACATTTCTCATCCTTTCTGAATACGGGAGGAGGGGACACAGGAGACACAAAGTGCAGAAGAAAGGTTTCCCTCGGGATAATTAAATTTGGGGCTTTGACCCTAAAATAAACCAAGACTAACAGAGATGCAATTGTTGTTTTGAAATTAATAATGCGATCTCATTTAAAACATTCCAGGAATACTAATTGAGAGGAAACACAATAAATAGAACATAATTTTCCTTTGAACCCTTGTTTCAACCTTCCCATAACTCTCTCTCATTCTTACAGACTTTGTTCTTTTTGCTCTTCCTCTCTATACCAAATGTCCCCCCCTTATCTTAAAGGATCTGCTGGTTTTGACAGTACCAGGGTCACAGACTACACCCAAACTGTAGAAATGGAAATGACATTATAGTGGGTTAGTCATAAATTTATCAAGTTATTGGAAAAATAATTCAGAAAAAAATGACAGTAAGTTCATTTTTGAACAATGTGCCATTACA
Organism: Equus quagga; assembly: GCF_021613505.1. Classification (NCBI taxonomy): domain Eukaryota; kingdom Metazoa; phylum Chordata; class Mammalia; order Perissodactyla; family Equidae; genus Equus; species Equus quagga. Next base: position 69,253,048 of record NC_060282.1, on the reverse strand, counting down.
TTTGTGGCTCATCCATGCAAACAATATCTTATTAATTCCTCCAGGTGGCTTCACAAAAAACATTGTCAAGAGGCATAGGTTCTGCGGGCTTCCCTGGTCTACTCGGAAATATCTGAACCACAGGACAACAACATTTACAGCAAAGTTACGAGAAGTTTGAATCAAGAGAAAACTCACATGGTGTACATGTCGTATAGTAAGGAACGTTTCAACAGCAAGCATCAAAAAAGTTTTACTGTGGCCTCAACAAATAGGACTTTATTTTTCTCACATAGCAAGAATTCTTCAGGGAGGCAAATGCTCATGTCTGTCTAGCAGCTCAATAATGTCAGCGACAGCGACTCTGAAGTCCTTTCTCTCCTTTATAAGACAGTTGCCCCCAGCTTCTGACAACACATCCCCACTTAAGACAGAAAGAAGAAAAGAAGGGGAAAGGAGCAAAGAAGCCATATTTTGTCCCTTTTATTAGGAAAGCAAAAGTTTTTCCAGAATCCCAATCCCCAGCCCCAGAATCACCCCCCAAAGCCCGCACCCCTCCCCAATCCCTACTCCATGGCAGCCTTCTGTTTCTATCTCATGTCTGCCCTAAGTTGCAGGGGAGATTGTGAAAGTAAGCATTTAGCTCTCCCAGCGGCTATAGCAGAAGTAGGCGACTGGGAATGGATGTTGGGTTAACCGACTCGTGGTGTGTCCATGTATGAACTCTAAGTGAGAAGACAATCTCAGTTTCATTACCCTTTCACTTCAGCTGTCTTCCTTGAGACTTGGCTTCTCACTTTTCCCCACAGGCAGGCAGAACCTTGAGGGCACTGGTTCCTGTGCTCAGCTTCGCAGTTGCTGAGACCCCACTTGGTGCACTGAATCTTGAGAGCAACCAAGAATTCTTGTAACTCCTCGCCTCCTCAGTTTCTATCACCAAGTCCTTGGTTGACCACTTCCCATCTTCTAGCAGATGCAGACCCTAAGCAGCTGAAACTTCTCTGGTCTTTTCTCAACCCGAGCCACTTGTGCCATGAAAACTTCTCCGGAGGGACAGGAATTCCACTACTTGTTTTAATCACTTTTTCCTCTTTTCCCTTCTTGCTTGACCAGAGTATCTGTGCCCCTTAGTACCACCAGGGTGGTAGACGCGGCAACAGTTTCATGTAGCCTATTAATATATGCAAAATTTTACCAAACATACGCATGTGAAAGACAGGCAAAGGCAGAAAGGTAGCTTGTCTCCATGACAGGCTGCGGAGTTTATTAAGTGGAAGCCCTCAGTGCACGTCATTAGCTGATTGGTTTGCCTGTAGTTCATTTCATCAGCTTTTTAAGACTCAGGCAGAGCCTCCAGCTATTGCGGATGCCTTCTGAATAGATTTAAGAATCACTCCTTCCCATAATTGTTTAGGAATGTTTTCAACTTGTTATTACACATTTGGGAAATTTTTTACTTAATGTAGCAGCTAAAATAGTCACAAAAATATCAGAAGTCTTACAGTTACTGCAAAGAAAAAAAAAATCACAGTAATGAAGCAGTTTGCTCAATACAAAAATTATCGCCTGGGTCTTCCTGGACTAGGGAGTAGGTAATGAGCGAAAATATTTCCTCCACCTGGGTTTTACGACTTGCGAAGCCCCAGGATGGGAAATTTCTGTGAGCTCGCCTCTCACTCATAGAATTCAGGTGGATAGTCTTGCGAGGGATGGCGTAGTAAATCATCAGCACATCAGTGCTGTCTTTATCTCAACCTTGTCATCCAAAGACAGGGACTGGCTCAGGATAGAATGATGGGAGGAAGGGGGAAATTGCGACCAAGGTCCCATGGGCTTTAGAAAGCCCCTTTGCCTGCCTCGCTGCAGCCTGGAGCAGACCCTCAGGCTTCAGCCTGGTTGAGCAGGTCTCCAGCAGCCCAGCAACATCACCATTCTGATCCAGGTGGACCCCCTAAGACACTCCCAGGGTTCTGCTGGACTTTTGTGAAATGATGCATGACAGTACTGTGCAAAGATAAAGCCCTTTGTAAAAGTCAAGTATGTGCCTGGCATGGTGTTTAATGAATGAATGATGAATGTTATTACTCGAATATTAATCTGGATTAGACTTAAGAATGTCTATAAACTAAAATTTATTGGTTTTTTTCAGCCTTTTGACTCACATTGAAATAAAGCTATAGCTTTAAATCATAAATGTGAGCACTCAAATAATCTTATTAAGAGCATAAGTTTTAAGAACTCAAAGTCAACTGATAGAAAATGCTCTGCATAGAGAGTCCTATTGGTGATCAGTATATTTTTTAAAAAATAAGGGAGCATGATCTGAGAGTAAAATGGCAAAAAGTGCTGTACGTTGCATTTAACCTGTGAATACAGACGGAAATTTATGGATCTAAAAACCTCGTAACGAGTTCTAAATAGAAACTGTCTTTTCCTTTTTTAATTGCCAAAATGCCAACAGAGCCAGGACCAAAAATTGTCTAACTCCTACCAATGTTACTGCTCCTTTCCTCGATCTTATGTGTTGCTCTGCAAAATGGAATACTATTGCCGAAATGCTTTAAAATATCAGTTTCCAGGCAGCAGAAAGGCCCACCAAATGATAGAATGCATCTCTTTTGAAGTCAGATTAGGAAACCTTCCCCCAAACAGCCCCTCCAAAACTCTCGTGGAGGCTGTATCCTTCGGAAGCCCTAGTGATGCTGCAGCCTAGGTTCAGCTTTGTGTCTTTCTTTGCCTCCCCTCCCCAGTTTTGTGTGAACATGTTTTCTGCTGGCAAGTGGCCAAAGAATTCGCCATAAATAAATTTGCTGCCTGTCTGCGAGAAGATAACTTAACTGACTTCCTTGGTCTTGCTAATTTGCCTCAGCATAGGGAATGGCTGAGGGCTTAGGGATGGTGCAAGCCTCCCAAGGATTGCGTGCGTGGAAATTTGGAAATCCTACACGCCTGAACCTTCCACATGCCAGTTAGAGGCACAAGTCACAGAGCACAAGTTCCCGTGCCTCCCAAGCCCCTAATTCACCACTGGAGAGTTGCATGTTCACCAGAAATTTATCTCAAGGATTTCGATGTAAGAGTGAAAGCAGCAGATTATTCTAATCTTTTCCTATCATTCTTCATTGAAGACAGTGGGAAAATCGAGGAGTCACAGTTTTGTCCAAGTTTAAATAGAAACAGCAGAAAGACAACGCCAGAAATTTCTTCAATACCTTGCAGACCTGAGCTCCGAAAGCCCAAACCACACATTTCCTCTGTTTACTGGTATTGCTAAAATTTTTGTTGACTCAGATTAAAACCCAGAGTGGATTTTTTACAACTCTAGGTTTATGCTTTTTATAGTTGACTACCGATCTGGACAAATTTGAGTCCCCAGAAGAGTCAATTTGGGATCTGAACTTCTAATTCCAGTTCACTTCTTAGTGTAGACGTACGTCATTTTTTTCCCTAAAAAAAACCTCATATACTAAAATGCCCCAAAATGGAAACTTCTGATTTCTTCTGAATGTGTAATTTTTGTTGATAGACTGAGTAGATTCACTCTAATTTCTATTATCTATGGTGAGCTTTAAAGTTGGGTTCCCGTTCAATTTTCCTTTATTAAAAGCATGGAATGTAGTAAACCAGAAAATGTAAAAATCTGACAATATCAAATGTTAACAAAGCTTTAGAACAAAGGGAACACATATGGGGCTGCTGTTGGGAGAGTAACTTGCTAGTCAATTGGAAATCAATTTGGCACTGTCTAATAAAGCTGAGGGTATATATGCTCTGCAACCCAGCAATTCCATTCTTGTTCCTAGGGCAATATTTTAAAAACTGCTGGTCGACTGATCATTAGTAGCTCAAGAAATCAATATAGAGGAACATAACTAGAATTTTAAAAAATGAAATGAAATGGAAAATATCAAAAGCACCTGTAATCAAAGTACTGTTTTGTGAAAACTACGCAAAATCAATTTATACTTTACTGAGGCCATAGTCAGAAAAGCGTATAAAATACTATTGTAAAGGAACCTTGATATCAGCTCACGTTTATAATAGAAAAACAGTATTTCTAAATTATTTCACATTTTGTGTGTTCACATCCACTCAGAGTAGGCCCTGAAATATATGTTCATTACAACTAGAATGGCTGAAAATATCTGTGGGACATTGTCACAAAACAGACAATAGATACCAATAAACATGAGTAACTCGAGCTCAGGCATCTACATGATTAAATCTTAGACATAACATTGACAGAAAAAAAGCAAATCACAGAGGAACAGATACAGTAGATTCCATTTATATATACTTTGCAAGTATGTGAAATTAAAAAATATTTATGGTGTATGGTTACATACATACGTAATAAAATCATAATGAAAGAAAGGAGAATGATAAACACAAAATTCAGGCTCATAACCACCTCCAGGAGGGAGGCAAAGGAAGGGACCCAAGAGGGAAAATGGGAATCATAAAGATATTGGGAACAATCTATTTCTTAAATAGGGTGCCTAGAATATGGCTATTTATTTTATTATTCTCTAAAGTGTGCACATATGTTATTTATACACTTTTATAAGAATGATAGATGTCATAATAAAAAATATGAGTTGTGATATGTTTCCAGAATGCATCGTGTTTTGTGATTCACGTTGCTCATCTCAACAATGCCACAAATTACTTCCTTCATATAAGTTAAAATACAGTTCTCCTTGATCTATTAACTATATTTCAGATGTTGCTTATACCTCTCTTGTATAATCTATGACTTGATACAGATTTCATTGCTTCTGGAGCTAAGTGAAATACAATATTCAGTGAGGTCATAACATTCCATGTAGGAATCCATTCTCTGGCTTCAGTATAATAATCACACTAAACTATGTCTATGATACTTTACAAGTTTACGTTGTGCTCCCTTCATTGATATCGCACCTTACCACCTGTAAGCACAGCACGGGTGGGTAGGTCCCCTGGGAGTTATACAATTCCTGCCAGCATAATCAAATGTATACTTTGAAAATTTCTATCTCCACCTTGTTTTGCAACTGGGTAAAACTCAGTATGTTTTTAGGAAAAGCTTAAAAAAAGAAACAAAAAACAAAACAAAACTCTAAGTATCATCGTGTAAAGAATCCAGCACCAATATGTCGGATGGCATCCTCTTCCCCAGGTCCTGACCATTTAGTTCCATCACAATGGCCATCTCTCTCTTTCAGGGCGGACAGAGACACATTTACACCAATCCAAGGTAATCAGATTGTGTTAGAGTACAGGATCTATTATCTATCTATTTAGAATGGGTAAATACACAGGTAGTGAAATGCAGAAAAGATATTCAACGGATATTATGTGATCTATTTGGATAAGCATAAAACCAAAATTCAGCAAACGGCTGTTCAATTTGGATTATAATTTGTCCAAATGCTATTTGCTTTTTAAGACCTAACTCAAATTCTGCATCCTGCACAAAGATTTCCTGATTTCCTCTCCCCGTCTCCACCTACGTAAACACAATTGTTCTCCCTCTGAACCTTTGTCATTTTTCATTTATATTTAGCCCTCATCCATGTTTGTAACACTTATATGTGTTTGTATCACTAAGAGTAGACATTGAAATATATGTTAAATATTCTACTATGAATAATTAGTGATTAAAATCATTTAAATTTTAAAAAGCAAACAATAGCCAGGATTCTAGGTTGTAAGCAACAGATATCGGGCTAAACGAAGCAAAGGTTAATTTATGAAAAACATATTAAAGGTCTCCTAGAAGGATGTTGGGACAACCAAGCCTGGGAATAGGGAGGAACCATGGATGCTGAAAAGGAGCAGCCGTAGCAGGAAGAGTGGTCGGCACCCAACCAGCAATAAAAGACGTCTGCCTTCCCTTCCCTGCGTGCTACCTGGCTACGCGCAGGAGGCAGGAAAATAATATCCTGAAGAGAAGTGAGCACCTGCCTGAAAACACCCACAGTAGAAGACTGCGTGCAGTGAGGGAGCGGTAATTCTCAGAATGAAGGAGCCAAAGAAAGGAGGGAGGGAAGGAGGGAAAGAGAGAGAAAAGGAGGGAAGAAAGAGAAAGATCAGAATGGCCAAAATAAAAATTAATGACAATACCAAATGCTGACTGGGATTCGGAGAAACTGGACCACTCATGCATTGCTCGTGGGAATGTAAGATGGTACAGACACTCTGGTAAACACTTTGGCAGTTTCTTACAGAACTAAACATGCAATTACCATATGACCCACCCTGTGCACTCTTGGGTATTTACCCCAGAGAAATTGAAATTTATGGTCACCTAAATGTCTGAACAGGAATGTCCACAGCAGCTTTATTCATAACAGCCCCAAACTAGAATCATCCTAGATATCCTTCATCGGGTGAATGGTTAAATAAACTGTGGTATACAGACGCCATGGAATACTTCCGAGCGACAAAGAGGAATGAAATATTAACATACGCAATAACTTAGATGAATATTTCAGGAGTTACACTGAGTTAGAATAGCCAATCCCAAAAGATTACATAGTGTATGATTCTATTTATGTAACATTATTGAAATGACAAAATTTTAGAAATGGAGGATACATAAATAGTTGCCAGAGGTTACAATGTGGTGGGAAATGGGGGAGCGGCAGAAGAACATAGATGTGATTATGAAAAGGCACATGAGGGATCCCTGTGGTATTGGAACTGTCTGGTATTTTGATTGTGGTGGTGGATACACAAGCCAAACAGACAAAAAATTTTTATGTAATCTTAATACACACGCACACACGCAAATGAGTCCAAGTAAAACTGAGAAAACCTGAACAAAATCGGTGGATTGGATCAATGTCAATTGACACACCTGGTTTTGATATTATACCATACTTTTACAAAATGTTACCATTGGAGGAAAATGGGCAGCGTATACAAGGGATCTTTCTCTATTATTTCTTATAACCGCATGTGAATCTAAAATTATCTTAATAGAAATTTCAGCTAAACACACACACCATTATTAAACACCAACCAGGTGCCAAAAATTCTTCTTCCCATTAGCAGTCCAAGGACAATAATAGTACAGTGAAAGAGACAGATGAATCACTAATTCCCAAAGAGTGTGAAAAGAGCTACAGTCACAGGTTTGTGCAACAGTCTGTGGAAGCTGGAGGGCCTGCAACAAGCAGGGGGGGATTCACAGAGGGCTTGACATCTTTGCCAAGACTACAGAACAGAAGCTCAAGTTTATCAGATGGATGGAAAAGAAGAAAAGGGCATTGCAGGCTGAAGAAATAGCCCGTGGAAAGCCAGGAAGCATGGAAGAATACAGAATGTTTAGGGAATGTCTTCGAGTGTGGCTGAAGCTTAGAGTAGAATGACAGGAGATAAGGCTGGGACCTAGCTGTGAACAGTATCGTCTTCTGTCCTAAGAATTTATTACCGGGTCCTGTGGGCCACCTGAATCCAACCAAGAGATGAATTGGCTGTGTCACGTCAGCTAGTTATGTGACCTGGGGCAATCTCACCTAAGTCTCAGTGGCCTCATCTAAAAAATTGTGACGATTAAATGGACATAACTAATAATGCTACTAGTTAATTAATGAAGTGGACATAGATCTAAAGAGTTTAACACTGTACTCAATAAATACGAACTCTAGTATCAGGAGAAGGGAGGGGCGGAGAAAGTAGTCAATATGCTGAGACCTGAAGGAAGCTGAAGGAGCACAGCGAGGTAATGATAGGGGGTGAAAGAAAGGTTGCACAACAGACATAGTGGGGACACAGTGTGGGACCCCTGAGAGCCAGAAGGAGCCAGGGGGATGATTTTGTTGAGAGAAGCATGAGGTGCCATAAAGGAAGAAAACCTAAAATGGATTAAGGGCTGCTATGCACTTCAGAATATTGGCTCATTTAATCTTCACAACAGCTCCACTAACACAGGTATTATTATTACCATTATATAGAAGAGGAAACTGAGACTCAAAGAGGTAAACCTGCCAAAGATTATATAGGTAGTAAGGGAAGGAACTGAGATTCAAAACCAGGTCTGTCTGCACAATGTGCATGCTCTTCCCACTACACCAGGTAAATCATTTCCAAGTCTTAGTAAATGGCCCGTAAAAACAGCTCACCATCAGTAATAAGTAATTCTATACAACAAATAATTCCCTGTAACTAATGGGGTTTTTATGCCTCTCAGCACCCCCCGCCAAAAAAAACCAGCCACTCTATATAGAAAAAATAAAAGGAAAAAAGTCAACAGGAAAGGAACACGTAATTGATTATGATTATGGCTGGAATTCCAGATGTAGAGAAGATAAATGATTATCCAAGTTGAAGCCGAATGTTTGATAGCTCCTTATACTGTCATCCAGTAACAATTACCCCTCAGCTCTCACCTTTCTCCAGTTAAAATCCCCTAATGGTTTAAACACAATCTCCCAACCTACACACCAAATTAAAACACAAAGACCCAGGAATTTGAAGGAGGAACTCCATAGTGAGTGAAGGAATATGGCGGTCACCTCCCTGGCTTTTACCCTAGCTGGGTTCAAACCTTTCATTTCATATGCTAATTCACCATTTAGGGCCCAGGTAATAAGTCTACTTAATCTCTAGGCACTGTATAGACCAGAAAAACAATTCTAGCAACAATTCTCTTTAACCAGTTTCTACTACAACACACAGTAAAATCTGTGAAATTTATCTATTTCACTTTTTCTGAACTGCAGAGGTATATGTTCAAGGTATCTTATTCTCCATGATTTTATATGTACATATAAATTTTATATATGTACATATATACATATATGTATATACTGTCTAAACCATAAGTTTTTCACAAATTATAACAGCCTAAAGGATGATACAATGTCTCTTTTTCCTAAGAGTACTACTTGGCATTTACTTATTTAAAATTATAGGCATGAAACATAATTTACCTTGCAGTCTATTAGATAATGTGAGACAGCTTTGGCATTATAAAAAGGTAGGGAATTCAAATCCATTTTTGATCATTGTGTTATATATCCTTTCTTTACTGAAAACAGTGTTTCTCAACTCTGGTGGTATCAGAATCACCTAGCATCTTTTAAAATAAATACTTATATCTGGACAACTCTTCCCTCCTTCCTGATCCCCCACCAAGTGATTCTGATTTAACTGTCTGGGGTGGAGATCACAAAGTGAAACTCTGTTTAAAGTCCCCTCTGTGTGATTCTAATGTGCGTGCAGGTTGAAAACCATTGTACCAGACCAGAATCTCCAAAAAAGATAAAAACCGAGTAAAACAAATTGCTGCTCTCAAGGGATGTATTATTTAGAGCTGCTTTGTCCAATATGATAGTCACTAGCAACATGTGGCTACTTAAATTTAAATTAGTTAAAAAGTTAAATTACATTAAAATATTAGCTCCTCAGTCAGACCAGCCACATTTCAAGTGTTCAATAGCCACATCTGGCTAGTGGCTCCATATTGGACAGCACAGATAAGGGACATTTCCATCACTGCAGAAAGCTTTATTAGATAGCACAACCCTAGAGATTGCATTATTAGAAAGAATGGGGAAAAGAAGATATTAATTAAACAGTTGTGGGATGGATAAAGCTACTTGTACCTATAGCATACAGTACATTGCACCAGAACTATTTTGTCATTCTACTGTCTTTATATAAATGTCTATGGCTATGCTTATTTATGAGTTTCTTTGCCTAGATCAAAGAAGTGTCAAATAGCCTCACTTATTATATCAAAATCATTTACAACATGCTTTTCTTTTTACTTTTTATTTTTAAATAGTTTTGGATTAGCAGAAGAGTTGCAAAAATAGTACAGCAAGTTCCATTACACTCTTCACCCAGCTTCCCCTAAGGTTAACATTTTATATATCTGTAGCTCATTTATCAAAACATTCCACCAGTTTTTCCACTAAAGTCTTTTTTCTATTCCAGCATCCAATCCAGTACACCACATTGCATTTATTCATCATTTCTCCTTAGTCTCTCCCAATCTGTGACTGTTTTAGTCTTTCCTCTTTTTTTTTTTTTTTCAACACCCTGACACTTTGGAAGGGTACTGGTTGGGTATTTTTGTAGACTGACCCTCAAACTGTGTTTGTCTGATGTTTTCTCATGATTAGACGGGGAATATGGATTTGGGGGAAGAAAACCCCAGAAGTCAAGTACCCTTCTCATCACATCATATCCTGATGTAAACCTGACTTATTACTGGTTAATAAGCTTAATAAAGTTAGTACAGCTAACTTGATCACTTAGAGTTTTGATCACTGCATGATTCTTTTCTGTAAAATTAACATTTTCCCCCTTTCCATACTCTGTTCATTAGAAGCAAATTACAAAATCTATGCCTTACTCAAGAGGAGGGGGATTAAACTCCATCTCTTGGAAAGGTGAGTACGAAGGAATTTGTGGAAACACGTTAAAACCACAACAATTCATAAATATCACATGGCTATGTAAATAGCCTGTTTCTCTGTAAAGTTTTACCCACTGTTTTTAAAAATCACCTGTGGACAGCCTGTAGCTATCATTACTGAGGTGTTCTGATGGTCATTTCTATTTCCCTCATCCCTTCTATGTTTATTATTTGGAATTATTCTCTAAGAAAGATTAGTCTCTTTTCTTCCATTTGTTTATTTATTCAATAATTTATATCAGTATAACCTCATGGCTATTGATTTTATTTCTAGGTTATAATCCAATATCATTTATTTTCTTGCTCAAATTGTTCCAAGTTTAGCCATTGGGAGCTCTTACAGATTAGGTTCTGTGTCTTTTTGACATGCTCTCATCTGTTTTGTGTTTTTTTAGCACTTAACTGCTTTCTGGTGCTACAAGATGCTACATATTCCTCTCACACTTTCCCTGATACAGGCCTAGAGTCAGCCATTTTTCCATTTTCTTTTCTTTTTTCAGAACGGTATTTAGAAACTAAGATCTGGGCACTGGGTGTGCTCATGGCTACTAGGGTGTAACTACTTCTAGGCCCTCCCAGTGAACAGAGCGCAAGCGTGCAACGGAATTTCATTGTGGTTGTCATTTGAATTTCCCTAGTGAATAACAATGTTAAGCTTTTTTACTATCCATTTATCTTCAGAGAATATTTGCTCAGATGATGCAGAATCTCTTCCGTGTTTTCTTCTGGAGGTTTTACATTTCTACATTCTACAATTACATGTATGGTCTATTTTGAGTTAATTTTTTGTAAAGATGTCAGGCTCACGTGTCCAGTTTCCTTTTGTTTGCATATGGATGCCCAGTTGTTCCAGCACCATTTGTTGAAAAACTATTCCTTCTCCAATGAATTGCCTATGCATCTTTTTCAAAAAATCAGTTGACTACATTTATGTGGGCCTAATTTTGCATTTTCTATTCTGTCTCATTGATATATATGTATCCTCTCACCAACACCACACTGTTCTGAGTTTTGTAGTTTCATATTGAGTCTTAAGACCAGGTAGTACACCCTTCCAACTCTGTTGTTATTTTTTTCACAATTGTTTTGGCTATTCTACTTAGCCTTTTCACATACATTTTAGAAGCAGTTTGTTGATACCTAAAGAAAAGCCTGCTGGAGTTTTTATTGATATCGTGCTGAATTTACAGACCGAGGATGAACTTAGTAGTTGTCTCCATTTATTTAGATTTTCTTTGATTTCTTTCATCATTATTTTGTAGTTTTTCACCATCCAAATCCTGCACATATTTTGCTAGATTTATGCTTAAGTACTTCCTTTAGGGAAGGTGGTGCTGTTATAAATGGCTTTCCAATTGTTCATTGCTAGTAAACAGAAATACAGTTGACTGTTTTATATTGAGCTTCTATCTTGCAACCTTGCTAACTTGTGTTACTAGTTCCAGGAATTTTTGTGTAGATTCTTGGGTTTTCTATATAGACAAGTCACATTGTCTATGAAATAAGACAGTTTTATTTCTTCTTTTCTAATCTGTATCACCTACATTTCTTTTTTGTGCCTTATTGCACTGGTTAGGACTTCCAACCAATGTTAAACAGGAGTGAGGAGAGAAAACATCCTTGCCTTATTCTTGATCTTAGGAGAAAAATTTAATCTCTCACCATTCAACAGGACATAAGCAGTAGCTTTGTTTTTTGGTTTTGAAGTTTTATTTTATTTTTTTTTTTGTAGATGCCCTCTATTAGGTTAAGAAAATTCCTTTCTATTCCTAGTTTGCTAAGTGTTTTATCATGAAAGAATGTAGAAATTTATTAAATGTTTTTATTGTACCTATTGAGATGATGCATATGGTGTTTCTTATATAGTCTGTGAATGCATCAAATTATATTAATGGTTATCAAATGTTAAAACAGCCTTGCATTTCTGGGATGAATCTCACTTGATCATGATACATCATACTTTTTATATACTGCTGGATGCAATTTGCTAATATTTTATTGAGGCAAAATTCCTCATGAGATATTCATGAGATATTGTCTCCATAGTAAAATTACTCTTTCCTCCTCTTTCCACACTGTACACTTTGGAAGGAAGATACTAGGTAAAGCCCACACTGAAAGAGTGAGGAATTAGGCTCCACCTCCTTGAGGGTAGAGTATCTACATAAATTATTTGGAATTTTTCTGCATGGAGATTTGTCTATTCTTCCCTATTTATTTATTTATTTATTCATTCATTCATTTATGGCAGTGTTGACTCATGAATATTTATTATTTATTTTGGGTTATAATCCAATATAATTTATTTTATTGCCCAAATTATTATAGCTTTGGCCATTGGGAGCTCTTTCAGTTGGCTCCTGTGTCTCTCTGACACATCTTACCATTGTTGGTTTCATATTTTTTAGTTTATGCCACTATAAGATGCTCCAGACTCATCCAGATTTCCTGCCCCAGTCTTACAATCAGCCATTTCTCTAAGGAGCCCTGTTCCCTTTAGTGGAGAATGATATTACAAACCAAGATCTGGGTAGTAGGTATACTTGTGCCTACTAGGGTTTCATTGCTTCAGGCCCTCAGTTAACACAGCAAGGAAATATATGTGTGTATACTAACCTGTGTGTGTTTTTCTATATCTGACCATCTATATCTATATTAAGCTAAACATAAGTTCATATTGATGTCTCCAACTCTAATATATTACCACATGGATCATTCTATCCTCTTCCTCTTGGTCATCTCTAAACTCCCTCTCCAACAGTGAGAAGCCTATCTCCCACTATTGCTATGCATTTCTTAGTTGTTCAGCTCCAGTCTACATGTATAGCGGTATCAGAATTATTAAACCATACCCCCATGATAAACAACTTTATCAACTAGAGTATAGGCTCACAGACTCTACTCATTTCCAAAATTATTTAGTTCAGTACCTTTCCTCCACACCCCTTTCACACACTTATAACATAGTTACATTGTTTTGTCACTCCTACATGTCATTCTGGCTTCCCCCAATCTCCTATAAGATTTTTCAAATTTTGCATATACTAAACTTCACTCTTTGTGCTGTAAAGTTCTACGGACTTGAGAAATGCATAATGTCTTGTATCCACCATTACAATGGAATGTAGAATAATTTTTCTGCCTTAAAAATTCCCCGTGGTTCACCTATACATACCTCTCCCCCGGCCCCTAAACTCCTGGCAAACACTGATCATTTTATTGTTTCTATAGTTCTGACTTTTTCCGAACGTTATATGATTGTAATCATACAATATACAGCCTTTTCAAACTGGCTTCTTTCACTTACCAATATGCATTTAAGGGTCCACCATGTCTTTTCATGACATGATAGTTCACCTCTTTTTATTGCTGAATAATATTTCATGGTATGAATGGGCCAACATTATTTATCTATTTACCTACTGAAGGACATTCTGGCTGCTTCCCGTTTGGGGCAATTACAAATAAAGCTGCTATAAACATTCACGTGCAAGCTTTTGTGTGGACATGTTTTAAAATCAATTGGATAAATATGTAAGAGTGTGATTTGGGGGTTGTGTGATGAGACTATGTTTAACTTTGTAAGAACTTGCCAAACTCTCTTCCAAAGTAGCTATACCATTTTTGCATTCCTACAAGCAATGAGAGTTCCTGTTGTCATACGTCCTTGCCAGCAATTATATAGTCAGAGATTTTTTTTAGCCATTCTAACAGGTGTGGAGTAGTATCGCATTGTTGTTTTAATGTGAAATTCACAATGACAAATAATGCAGAGCATCTTTTCATATGCTCATTTGCGTCTGTATATTTCCTTTTAGTGAGTATATTTATTTTGTGTTAAGATCATCTGCCCTGTTTTAATTGGGTTGTTTATTTTCCTATTGTGGAGAGTTCAAACTATTTTGAAATTTCCCTTGAGACTTCCTTTTGGACTCATGGGTTATTTAGAAACGTACTGTTTAATTTCCAAATATTTGGAGATCTTCCAGATATCTTTTCTCTATTGATTTCTAATATAATTCTGCAATGAGCTGAGAACATATTTGGTACCATGTCTGTTCTTTTAAATTTGTTAAAGTTTGTTTTGTGACCCAAAATTTGGTCTATTTTGGTGAACGTTCCATGTGAACTTGGGAGGAATGTGTATTCTAAAGTTCTTCAGCGGAGTGATAAAGATCAATTAGGTCAAGTTGGTCGATGGTCTTGTTCGTATCATTTATATCCTTACCAATTTTTTTTGCTTACATGTTCTGTTAATAACTAAAAGGAGTGTTGGAGTCACCAACGATAATAGAGGATTTGTCTGTTTGTCCTCTCAGATTCATCAGGTTTTGCCTTATGTATTTTGAAGTCCTGTTGTTATGGGTGTACACCTTTAGGACTGTTATGCCTAGTTGGAGAACTTACCCGTTTATCATTCTGTAATGTTACACTTTATTTCTGATAACATTTCTTGTTCTGAAGTCTACTTTGACTGAATGTAATGCACCTACTCCAGCTTTGGTTTTTTGTAGGCGACAGAGGTGACAGTGTTTGCATGGTATATGCTTTCTCTTTTAACTTACTGTATGTCTTTATATTTAAACTGAGTTTCCTATAAACAACATATAACTAAGTCTTGTTTCTATATCCAATCTAACAATCTTTGCCTTTTAATTAATTTAGACATTTAAAGTGATTATTATTACAGTTGGATTAAAAGCTACTGTCTTGCTAGCTGTTTTCTATTTGTTTCATTTGTTTTTTCTTGCCTTTTTGTTCCCTTTCCGTTTTCTCTGAATTATTGAGCATTTTTATGATTCCATTTTATCTCTTCTAATTACTTATTATTTATACCTCTTTTTTAAACAACTGATAATCAATTTATTAAAATAGTTGATTTAAGCACCTGCAATGGTGACTTCAATCTCTACTCCTGGCTCAATGCTGATAGAAGTAATCTGTTCAACAATCTTGGAAGGACCACCCAAGTCAATCAGCCACTTGTGGATTTTCATCTGGAAACGAGGCCAAGTCTTAGAACCTTCACCACCAGGACTTTTTCTCATGGCGATTCTCAGCCTTGGTAGGCTTCCAAAGCAGTCCTTTCCCTTTGAGTTTCTTTCCCTTTGCACTTCCGATCAAGTCAGGACACACCTTCCCTAGGGATTTTACCTGGCAGTTGGTTAGGATAATTCTAATTCAGTGAACCACCACTTCCGGTTCCATTGGTGTCTTTCCGGTATCCTTAAAAGCCATAGCTGCCACGCAGCTGTGGCATAACTTCCTGACAAACTTGTTCCTCAGCAAGAAGGAACAATGGTGAGTCCGGAGCAGCAGCCACAGTGTCTTCCTCACAGAGAATTGATACCTCTTTTTTAATATTTAATTTTGTAATGGTTAATAAGTCTACCTTCAAATATTATACCACTTCATATATAATGTAACAGCATATTCTCAAATCCTCCCATTCCTTGTGCTACTGTTGTCATATATTTCACATTTTTTGATGGAATAAAACACTGTTACAACTTTTGCTTTAAACAGCCAGCTTTTAGAGCATTTGAAAATAAGAAAAAATATTCCATTGTACCTTCATTCTTCCTTCTTTGTGTAAATCCCACTTTCTGACCACATCATCTTTCCTCTCCCTGAAGAGCTTTCTTTAACATTTCTTGTAGAATAGATCTGTGAAGATGGGTTACCTCAGTTTTTCTGTTTGTCTGAGAAAGATTTTACTTCTCCTTCACTTTTGTAAGATCTTTTCACCGGGTGTAAGTCGGTTTTCCCCTTTTCAGCACTTAAAAGGCATCACTCTACTGTCTTCTTCTTAACCCGGTTCCTAATGCGCAGCCTGCTGCAATTCTTACCCTTCTCACACTGCTGTGACACGTCACTTTTCTCTCGCTGTCTTCAAGGTTTTCTCTCTGTTTGGTTTTAAGAAATTTGAATATGATATTCATAGGTGCTGGGTCTGGGGAATATTCTTACACATTATTTCTCCAAATATTATTTCTGCTTCTTCTCTTTGTTCTCCTGGAATTCCATTTATGCCTGTGTTAGATCATTTGATATTGTCCTCCAGCTCTTGGATGCTCTGTTCTGTTTTTATTACTCTTTTTTTTTTTCTGTGTTTCACTTCAGGTAGTTTCCATGGATCTCTCCCCATTTTCAAACTCACTGGCTCTTTCTTCAGCTATGTCAAATCTACTGATGAAATTGTTGAAGGCATTCTTCATCTCTGTTATTGAATTATTCTTTCCTAGGGTTTTCTTTTTTACAGTTGCCACGTCTCTGCTCCGAGTATCTGCCTCACCACGCATGTGGTCTACCTTTCCCAGTAGAGCCTTTTCCATATTAATCATAGCTATTTCAAATTCCCCACCTGACAGTTCCGACATCTCGGTCATACCTGAGCCTGGCTCTGTTGAGTCCTATGTCATTTTAAACTGTATCGTTTCTTCCCTCTTCATATCCCTTATAAGTTTTTTGCTGAAAGTTAGACATACTGTAGGAGAAAATAGATATTAAGATAATCGTTATGCTGGGAGATGAGCACCCCTTTGCTTCTGCTGGGCTGTCAGTGGAGGAGTCCATGTCAATGTCGTCAGGAGTTGGGCTGGGTTTGAAGGTTGCTTCCAGCTTGGCTTTGGGTCTCCCCACTGGGCTTAGGTTTTTTCCTTCGTGCAACAGAAAATCGGTCTCTAGCTGCTCTCCCAGCTGTATTCCACTCAGTTTCACCTGACACTTCACAGGGTGAGGGAGGTAGAGGAGTGGGGGAAGGCGTGTTGTCTGATGTGCTTATTAAGCCTCAGATTTAGGCTCTGTGAACGTGGGTCTTGGGCTCTGACAGGCTCAAGTACTCCCTCTCCTTCCCCAGGGGCAATGCTGAGCCTCTACAGAGCCCCAGCCCCCCCAGGGACCTCAGTCTACACTTTCGTTCTCTTGTCCCTGCACATTAAGGCTTCTGTTCCTCTGAAACAATACAGAAGATGAACCTGGCAGTGTTTCGGCAGTGGCTTCTGTTCCTTCCCCTGCTCGAGCCAGTATCCCAGGCATCTCCCCCATCTTCCCTGTGAGTTCCTAGAGGAAAACCCTTCAGGAGAGTGTGACCCCCTCCACGCACGTCTGCAGCCCCCAGGGACTACTCACTCCCACCCAGCCTTTGGCAATTCATTAAAAATTTCTAGCTGAATCTTCTTTTCGACTTATGTGGAGTTTGGCAACATCTTTTTTCGCAAGCACTTGTCTCCCCCCATATTTCAGGGTAGCTTTTTGCCCTGCAATCTCATTTCTCTCAAGGGTTCAAGGAAAGTCATTCATTTCCAGTTTGTCAGCTTTTTTTCTCTTTGTTCGAGCAGGAGTGATAGTCTTTTCAGCACCCTTCATCTCCAAGCTGAAATATGAAGTCTTTTTCTACAAAGAGGCAATTTGACCCATCCCACATAGTTCTCATAAAACGGTGAATAAGTATAGGGTAAAGGGCCTACAAATTTTTAAAAGAAAAAAAAATAGTTTCCCGTTTCTGCCATGTAATTAATTAAGCAGGAGTGTGACTTCAAACAAGAAACCTGGACTGATAAGACTTACTCAAACCACCCTCTAAAACGATCAAACGATACAACTATGTGAAAGGGATCTGAAAAGTAAAAAACAACAACAAAAAAGATACAGGATAAATGCAAAGTATGAGCTTCTATTTTATGCTTTAGTTGAAGGTTGTATGGTTAAAAATAAAATAGGTGTTTTACATCTGGCCACATATTCAGATCAGTTCATCAAAATTTAATGAGCACCTGCTGTATGCCAAACTTTGTCCTAGTCATTTCTCCATCTCCATCTGAAGACTGAATAGCACACAATCTGTTTTCAGTCCAGCAGAGAAGACGAATATGTTTAATTTGACTCAATCATTTAATTACAATTATCTGAAACTAATACCTGTCCAATTCGTTTTTAGAAGAAAACTGGGTAACATAATATACACATACGAAAATAAATTTTTTACAATTAAATGATTCCACATTAGGATACTGTTTTAAATTAGAAAAAATGACAACTGGTTTTCTTTCCAAATATCACCTTGATAACAACTTCATTAAATAGATAAAAACTCTTCTTATAACTAAAGGAATACTTTACTCTTTAAACAGGTAATTTATATCTTGGATATTGCAGTAGTATGCTTTAAAAAGTTAAAACTTGTCATTACCAGGAAAATGACATTCATAATACTTTCTTTTTAAACAGAAACAACATTTTTATGTATTACTTAGGTAGCTCCTTAAACGATTTACTCTTTTTTCCAGTAGGTCATTTATAATTGAGGGGATCCTAAAGTTGAAGAGTTAGATGCAAAAACATGTGTTCAAAGTTGAGACAGAAATGGCAAATGGCCACATTCTTAAGATCACGCAATTGAGTGAACTAGGGAACTCAATACCTCAGCAGATGACAAGTTCAAGGATGACCCTGTTTTAGCAAAAGCTGAGTTGGAACACATGAAACCATCTGATTTTAAATTTTCATGTGAATCGTTTTGGAGCACAAGGATTAATGAATGTATGAGAATGTGTCCTTGGATTAGAATGCATTCCTACAGAATGAGAATAAGAAATATGAGAAATATTAAGAAGAAAACAAATACAGCATTGTTAATTTCTTACTCTGCCAGCAAAAGACTTGAAGCAAAGGATTCGTGCGACTTCAGTGGGGGGTTACTTTCCCACAATGCACCTGTACTCAAAAGACAACTATAAACAGTATATGATTCTGTTCAGAGTCAGAAATATTCACAAGCTACCACCAAACTTGGCTCAGGCCTCTTTATACACTGCTAGGTTTGCCTTCTGGAACTAACAAGATTAAAAATTCAAATCTGCTTATGCTTTGGGCTAAACAGAATTATCTAAAAACAGATCTATATCCATCTATCTATATAAAATTATGAACTACAAAACTTGAGAGCATTTTGGATATTAAAAAATGTTTGAGATTAAATCAGCTGTGCAATTTAAAACAGTTGGTATACGGAAAAACTCTATCTTCAGTTCACGTGAATTATTTCATCAAACATAACAACAGACGACAAGCTAAACAGTGAATACAAGTAATTCAGACCCTGCCCTGTTTATGACAAAGGCAAGTCAGTGGTCTGCAAGAATTGTGAACCTCTCTATGGTTCAGGGTCAATCCGAACAAGGGTACCAGCTGTTCTATTAGATAATGTCTTGGATAAAGTCACTCTTGAATGAAAATTTTCACACTTTGTAATAATAACGCATCACTACTGAAATGAAAAAAGAAAAGATGACGACAAATATCTGAGATAATCCGGAAACAAATTCTTTTCCATGACCAAATTTATTTTCTAAGCCAAGAAAGAAATAATTAGCATTTTGCCAAAGTCCATGCTTTTGCAACAGTTTAGAAATTAACAATACAGTATTAGTAGAATGAGAACACGTCTCCAAAGTGTGAAAGCAGTTTATCTACAGTGATCTTATCTCCCACTTTAAGGAGAAACAAAAACAAGTCAACAGCTACTTTTAACTTCCACACTTATTTGACAATAACTTGGAAAAATTAAGGAGGTAGTGCAGTGCACAATTGATACTGGAATTGTTTGTTTCTTATTCTAAAAGTGTCATTCTTTCATCTTTCAAACACCTATCAATTGCTAATGAGAGGAAAGGAAAAATACACCTGTCCACGAGGGAAACACAGGTGGGAATATTAATAAACTTATTATGATCCCATTTGCTCTTGTGGTGGTAATGAGATTTAAAGAATATATTTTACTTGTGCAGCCAACACATGCTTATCAATTGAGATGGTTAGCTATATAAATGAGAGGTTATTTTTAGATTTTCTTTCCATATTGCAGATTTTCCCTTCAGATGGCACAAAATCACGCAACGGTTTGCTAAATTTCCTTCTCCCGAAGCATAATGATTGCTGAGAACTGAGTAGCAGTGTTGAAGATTTGCTAATAGTAAATCATGTCCTTTATTCCGACTGTGGCTTTACAACGATTTGAATTATGCTGGGATTCTGTTCTAGACAATTTGAAATCAAACATGAGAATATTAATTTCTTGCAACCAAGACATCTCATACCACAATATGATACGCGTGGCTGCCACACAGTAATTGCCGAGCAGCATTTTTTAAGCAGAGAGCAGTTAGGGTTCTTTTTCAAGGCAGATGTTTTCCAGATTTGCCATTGTCACTCATTAAGAAAGTAAGAAGTCTGTGAGTTATGATAATTTGAGGGACAATATCGTATGTGCCATCTCATCCATAAAACACCACAGATTTTCTCAGCTAATTCTTTCCTTTGCTTGCTTTAATTGCTTCAGTATGACTGTTTTTCCTTTAGTGTAAAAATACTTATTTTGTTTGTGATAAAATGTACCCAAACAGAGAAAATAGGTAGGCAATGGAAATGCTGATAAAGTAGAAGGAGGTAGATATTTTAGTTAACAGGACTCGTTACATATTCAAAAATTGTGTCACTTTAAACTAATAGTGAAGGAATTTTATGAGACTTATTTAGCACCTATACTCGAATGGGGGGAACGCTGTATATATTTTGAAGCATTCAAAGCACTGTAAAAATACTATCCAATGAACATTTCTATGTAAGAGAGCAGAGGACTTACTGTGTCCATAGCTTACTGGAGCGAACATAGTTCAAATGGCTTAATGGCTTGATGGTGACAACGAAGCACTTGAACAATGAGGCGGAACAAAATCTGGATTTTTCTTTCTCTTCTAGAAATTGAGTTTAACGCCTGAATTATCAGAAAAAATGATGTAGTAAAATACCAATGGGTGATTGTAATATTCAACCTAATACATGCCTTCTTAAAGCTATATCCTTACCTAAATTGATCTTAAAATTTAAAGTTAGGTGAGCTATATATAATATCTTGTTTAACAATCTGTTGTTGGCCTGATTGACATTACCATCAATTTAAAAAATTATAATAATTTATCATCTTTCTTTCTTTCATTTCTTCCAAATATCTGAGTTGAAATATCTTCAGTAAAAAAAGTTACCTCAATAAAAAAAATAAATAGAGAAACTAAAATAAATGAATAAGTAACTTATTGGTGAAAGATTAAAAGTTTTCTCTATGTGATTAGAACCATTATGTCTATCATCTTATTTCAGGTACAAGTCATTGAAGTAAAAAAAATAAAAGACAAATGTATAAAAATTGCCAAAATAAAAAAGAAATTTTCAATAGCTGCTATTAAAATATATATATATATATATGTATATTTTAAGTTTATTGAATCTATAGGGGTCATTAGTGGTGAGAGAGGTTTCTATTTTCCCACAGAAGTAGAGCATGATATCTGTGCAGGGCTCCCAGCTGGCCTGCTGCTCAGAACAGAATTTGCAAACCCACATTCCAGATTGCTTCAATATTGCAACATGAGATGACAAAGAAGTAAAAATATAAACATCTTAAGAAACAAGCAATTGAAATAAAACGATGACTATTTTACAAAACTTTAAATGGGCAGTCTTTAAAAGGCACTATTTTTCTCAAACAACTGAAAAATGATGGCAAGACCCATATACTACTCATGACACTTCGGCAATTTTATGCAAAACACTGGACAAAATATTAAAACATAATACAGAAGACTCATAATTCATTAACAACACCCCTTGCACATAACTTTCAGCAGAACTTAGGAATTTATATACCAAATGCAAACTACAGACTCAGCTACGGGTATAATAATAATGGCTCCCAGAGTGTAGCAATTCCAAGTATGAGTATTATGCGTGTCACTTCTTTTTTCCCATTATATTAGAACCATAAAATATATTTCCATCCCAGGCAGCCAGCATGTACAGCCAATTTATTATGATTATAATGACATAAGGGGAGGGGGGTTGTGGCTCAAGAGGAAGCGACTTCACAAATGTAGAACAACCTCTTTGCATTAATGTCAACTCCAAGGGAATTCTGAGACCCACTGGGGATGGCAGATGTCATGGGTGAGGTTTCCACACAAACGAATTGTTGAGCTTTTGACTGAAGATTTTCTAATGCCCTTCAATGACAGCCCATTGCTGAACTGTGCTCAGCCCTGATCCGAGTCTGGTTAGTGGCAAGGGCAATGGTGAACTGAGAAACCTCATGCTGAAAGAGAACTGCAGGCCTGCAGAAAGATGCTGAATTTATTACCTTTTGGTGACACTATTCCTCTACAAAATAAATGATTCTGGCCCCAGGCAGACTGATATTATCTGTGACAATATGCAATAAAGCTGGCTCTGGAGCCAAGAAGAGGTAGCTAGAGTTTATGAATTAGCTTTTGGCCACCCAAAATGCTTCCACATAGTGAGAGTTAACAGATAAAGACAAAATCTCAGCACACTTAATAATCTGTCACAATCGATAGAGACTGTACTCTTGGCGGAAAAAGAACTTCTATAATCAAAAGATAAATCTCCCTAAAGAAATCCAACTACAACTTACTGAGTGACTACTGTGTACCAGGCATTGTCCCAGGGCACTTCATACAAATTATTTCCTATGATTCTCAAAGTCTATGAGAGGTTTTACTATCCCCTATTTTACAATTGAAGCCAAATAATCACAGCTAGGGAGTGAGCACGTCCTTCTTAGACAGGTTTGTCCAATCCCTAAGCTCAAGCTCTTCCCACTGCTATCCCACCCTGTGTACATTAAAGATGGCTGAAAATACCTTGCCACATTTCTCATTTAAAGATGAAGTCTACTTATCAAATTCCTTTTCTCCTCAAATCTGGGTTGGCCCTAGTAATTTGCTTGACCAACAGAATAAGGTGAAAATCACATCATTGGATCTCTGAGTCTAGTTGTAAGAAGTCTTCCAGCTCACACACAACACCTCTTGGAACAATTACTCATGAAGTCCTGAGCCACTGTGAGAGAACAAGGAAAGAAACCAAGATTAAATGGGAAGAGGCTCCAGTTGAACCCAGTCTTCTAGCCATCCCCACCAAAATGGCGGGCATAAGCCATCTTGGACAGTCCAGACTAAGCCAGCCTTCAGTTGAACATCTCCAAATGACCCCAGTTGATGCCATGTGGAGAAGAAAAATCATCCAGCTGATCCCTAGACGAATTCCTGACAGACAACATCATAATATATGATAAAATGGTTGTTGCTATAAGCACAAAGTTTTGGGGTAGTTAGTTATGCAGCAATAAATAATTGCAAAAAACTTTTTTCTGTGATAGTACCCATATTGTGAACCTAAAGACAGTCTTGAACAAAAAACATAGCCTAATATTATTGGAAAATAGAACAGTCTCCTGACCTTTGATAAAAAAAGATATGATTTTTTTTTTTTCCTTTCTTCCTTTCTTTTTCTTTTGAGGAAGACTAGCCCTGAGCTAACACCTGCTGCCAATCCTCCTCCTTTTCGCTGAGGAAGACTGATCCTGAGCTAACATCCATGCCCATCTTCCTCTACTTTATATGTGGGATGCCTGCCACAGCACAGGTTGACAAGCAGTGCATTGGTCCACACTGGGATCTGAACCGGCGAACCCCGGGCCACCGAAGCAGAAGGTGCAAACTTAACCACTGCACCACCAGGCCAACCCCAAAAAGATATGCTTTTTCATTTTATTATTCAGGTTAGTCTACACTCGGGTGAATAAAGAGGAGAAAGGAAGAAGAGCAGAACAGAAAAATGTTACTCACAGGTAACACGATTGAGATGTAACAAAGAAAAAGAGAAAAGAAATTAGTCAGGATTCTTTTGACTTCAAGTGATGAAACCTTAATTCAACTGCTTTGAACAAAAACAAAGGAAAGTATGGAATGTATTGGCCCATGTCATTGAAAATTGTAGTGGGATACTGACCTTGGACATGCCTGATTAAGATGCTCAAAAATTACATTAAAAAAACATGTTTCTCTCCATCTTTCAGCTTCCTTTTCCTCTGAGCTGGCTTGATTCTCAAGCCAACTCCCTCTTTGTGGTGACAAGATGGTTAACAGTAACTCTAGGTTTATATCATACCATCTCAGCTGCAAACTTTCCAGCAAAGGGAATTTTCACTCCCAAGAGGTCCAAGAAGGGGTGTCATTTTCCTGGACTGGGACACATGCCCTTCCCTGAACCAGTTCCTGTGGTCAGGGAAATGAAATGTTCTGACTGGCCAGATCTGAGTCAGCAGACCACCCCTTAGCCTCGGGAGTAGGTCAGCCCCATTTTTATGTGGACTGAGAGTGGTGGTTCCCAAAGGGACCCTAAATATTTTTTCCATCATAAGAACTGAAAGGGAAATACTATAGAGAAGAAAATACACCTTCAAAGGGCAGTGAGAAGGAAATACCTAGTCCTGCTTTACATAATTAAAATCATGCTAATGACTTGATTTTACCTTGATTGTCTAAATCGTAGCTATAATTCAATATTTGAAGAAAACTGCTTTAAACAAAATTATGATCTTCATCTCCTCCATATCCATTCTGCTCTCCCCTCTCCCATTTGAGAACACATTCCCCTGCTCCCCAGAGCACCTGGTGGTCTTATGCAGCTCTCTGGCAGCCCAGGGACCCCCACCAGAGTCCTGTCCTTCCTACTGAGTGTTCTGTTTTCTGACCTAACCTTCTCAGAACCAGACAACTGACATTAACTAGTTGAGCCAGTCACCAACCTGCCGTTGGACCCTTCTTCCTGTAAACTGAGTGCACTGTTTACGTAACCTCTAATGTACCTTATATAAACAATTTCTGCAGACTTTTCACTGAAGCAAACCCTATAAAGGCAAACCCTAATCCATTTGTAGACCTACCCCATTGCCATGGCTGGGTGAGAATAGGGCACTCTTCTCCTAAACCCACCTACGGGCAAATTTCCAATCTCTTCCTTCCTCTGGAGAGTGATGAAGTCAACAGGCCCAGTCTCTTTCTCCCTTTACTTGGTCCTCCCCTCAGGAAGGAGAGGTGCTAATCTGTTCGTGGGAGGCTGACTTCCACTCAGTCACTGCTCACCTGTGGCATGACGCCACGTTCTCTCTGCCTGTCCTGTGCTCCTGCTCTGAGATCCCGCTCCTCCTCTGGTGCAAGCCACGGCACTTCTTATCTCTGAGAACTAACCCACTTTGGGAGGACCTGCTCCACTCAGTGAAGATGCTTGCCATTCTCTCTGTGTTCCGGTTCCTCCTGGCCTCCCGAAGTGGTCCTTGAACTTGCAGTAAGTGGACTGGAAGGCTGCAGAGCAGATTGGGCTCTATTGGCAAATATAGAGGTTTTTATTTGGGCTGGGAGGGAGGGCACCCAATTTTGGCCTCAGGTCTAAGCCACATTCTCCAATGCGGTTTTCCCAGAGCCCTGAATTTTATTTGCTACTTCTCTGCCTAAAAAGATGATACTTTCAACCCCCATCTAATTAGTGATTCTTCTCCCTGCAGGTGAGAAGCTGGCAAGGAGGGGAGGTAATTTTTAGCTCTCGTCTGCCTCGAACAGTCATTTCCAAATTACTTTCACATGCATTCTTGTCATTTCATTCTCAAAACCACCTTGCGATACTGCCAGGCAAGGATTATTAATTTCAATTTACAGCCAAAAAAAAAATGGAGACTTCGAAAAGTTAATGACTCATCCATGGTCTAGTTAGTTAGTGGTGGAGTAGGACTAAGCCCAAGCCATCAGACACTGAGGAAAGAATCTCAAAATCAGAGGTACACTAACCCTCTGCAGCTTCAAAATTCTACACTAACATTCTACCAGAAGAACAACTCCTCCAGCAGTTACTGTCTACCCCTTGCACTGCTCTGGCAAGAAACTGTTATGTAAACTAAGAGTTCCAATCTTTATGTAGTATACAGGGCAAGAAGAAAATCATGCAGATAATGAAATATCATAACGTCAGGTGCAAGACTTAATTTCTAAGCTGCTGTGACACTGTGGCCATGCAGATCACAAAAATGACCCATTACAGATGTTTTATCCACGTAGATATGAGTGAACGTCATGGAAGTATATGCCTGGTGAATGTGTAACTGGGTTACTTCTGTTGCTTTTAAGGACTTTACTGAATAGGATATTGGATATCACTAGAGATAATGCAAGCCTTAATGCCTGTCAAATTGAGGCAGTCTATGCACCTGCATCCAGCCGTCCACGACCACAGCCGTTCTGGCAGCTGTCAGTGTTCCCACCCTCCCCTCCCCTACATAACTGGGAGTATCAAGCCACATGCAGACTATGTCTGCTTATGTACAAAGAGGAAACAAGGTGACAGTAAATAGGAAAACCTTGGCAATCCCACTACCTCTAAAGTTAAACCAGGAAATTCTGAAGTGTACAGAGTAAATTGATGAAATATGTATGAAAATGTACCCTACACATATTTGATCTAGAGTTGGAATCTTTTAATAGAAGAATTTCCCCACAATCTCAATATGTCAAATTAGTATCTGAACATGTCTCCGGGTGTTGAGCAAAGCCAGTGGAGAAAGAACTAATTGATGACCATTCTCTACTATGTCTTGTCTCATACTAGAAAGTGGTATGAACTTAAAAAAAATTATTTTCACTTAACATTTCTAGGTTTCATAGTTTTTCTACTTTACTTTACATGTGTGTGTGTGAGAGAGAGAGAGAGAGGAAAAAAAGAAAGAGACAGAGAGAGAGAAAGAGAAACTACTGAATATTTTATGTGACATCTGGATCACTTTGTTCTGTGTTTATCGATAAAACAAGGGAGTAAAAATAAAGTCAATTCCATACTCTGTGGTTCACAACCAGGATATGGAAGGAATAGGAGAATTCTGGAATTCTGGGAGAATGATGTCAAAAAGTTTAATCACATGCCTCGTCCATAGTAGGTACACACCATGTCCTTCCTGAAAGAATGAACCTAAATTAACTGGGTTCATCACAGAATTTATTGATTTAATATATGCTAAAATGACTATTGTACTTGGCAGCAGTGGGAGACTTCTGCTTATATGTGAAGGTATTAGGGAGACAAGAATAAAAGAAAGAAACTAAATAAGTTCTGTGTATTTTTATTCACCTAGGAACTGTTTTACAAAAGTCTTAGAGAATATCAACTTGTTATCATCATAGACAGAAATAGCTAAGGCCCCCTCCCTTCCTCTAACTAGCTTTCCCTCTTGGATGTGGAGGGAAAGCCTTTCAGACACAGCTGTTCCCACATCAGACTCTCTCAAGGGAATGATTCAGCCGCTGCCATGGAAAGTCTAACCACAGAGAAGATTCTGAGGAAGATGGAGAGGCAAAAAAGTAAATGCACAGGAGTGTGGTTTACATAGGAGGATATGGTAGACAAGCAAAGTGAAGACAATTTTGCTGAATCCCAGTAGCTAACTTCTCCTTGATTCCTGTTCTCTGCTCTGATTCTTTAATCAAAGGAAGCTGGAAACTTCAGAAAAGATTGAACGCAAATTCCTCAACACATGTGGGACCTCATAACATTCTCCTTCCTACATGTGAACAGGAGAATTGGCACTTAATTTATTAGCCTTATAATTGAATCTCATGATATATATAATATACATTAAAATTTGGTGGGAAAGGCGATGATGTCAGTAAAATGGCAGATTAAGGACCTCCAAAAATTCTCTCCTCCATAAAATCAATGAGAAAACTCATAAAAATTGTCAGAATCAATATTTTCAGAATACTAGAAATTGACCAAAGGCTCCCAACAATCTGGGTAGTGGTTTTCCAAGAAAAACAGCTGAATCTTGGTAAGAACAGTGTGCTTTGTAGCATTTTAACTTGCCTCATTCCCATTCCGCTTCTCCATCTCCACTGTAGCCTTGAAAACTGACAGCTCACAATCACAGTGAAAACCAGCAGCCTGGCAGCCACTGGAGGGAGCAGAATGAGGTAGAGTGCCTTCAAAGTTTCATTCCAAGAGAACTGTCATTATTTGACCTGTCTATTAATTCTCTGGAAGACTCCACTTGTAAAAATGTCTTTAACTTGACTCAGAGCTCACTCAATGCAAAAAGTTTTTTCCCTAGGCACATTTGCCAAAAACAGTTATAGACAATTGTTTAACTTTCAAACTGCCTAAGGTGGTAAATAACAGTTGGAGTAAACAATAAGCTAACCAAAAATTTTAAAAGGAGAATCTGGAGAATGAGAATTCCTTAGGGGCTTTGAAAAGCTCTGATATGCTCCTGGGAATTGAGAAAGCCGTAACACATATAGGTCTGTGCACACTCCCAGAACTGTGCACATGCTTAGGAAAGACCTGAAAAGCCCTACACTCTCACCTCTGGCTGACCATGAAGGTCTGTGCAAGTAGGAAGTGAAGGCTATGGCAGAATTATAAACTATCTAGCTAAGTGTTGAAGCTGTGCCCCCCAACACATGTGGAGAGCCCCTCAGCAAAGACTGGGAGATTTATTGATTCCAGGCATGTAAGGAAATCTCTGCCCAATCATTAGCAGACCACTAAGCTAACCAAGTAGAAATTTAGGTGGCCACACATGGCAAAGAATACAGACCTCACAGAATTAATGCAGAAAAGTTAGTAAACAAACAGAAACAACAACAAACTAAAATAGCAAACCTGGGGAGAAGGAAGAATGTGATTTCTAGAGTTGCCACACTATATTATCTCAAATGTCCAGTTTTCTACAAAAAATTATGAGGCATAAGAAAAACAATAAAACAGGGCCCTTACACAGGGGGGAAAAAAACAACCAATAGGAAACTATCCCTAACGAAGCCCAGACATTGGACTTACTACACAAATACTTTAAATTAGCTACTTTAAATATTTTCAAAGAACTTTTAAAAGAAAACCATGTCTAAGAACTAAAGGAAAGTATGAGAATGATGTGTCACCAAATAAAGAATTTCTCACCAGAAATCACAAAAAGAAACCAAATAGAAATCTTGGAATTGAAAAACATATAAATTTAAATGAAAAATTCACTGGAGGGGTTTCAACAAGAGATTTGAGCAGCCAGAAGAAAGAAGCAGTGATCCAGAAGACAGCTGAATTGAGAATATCCAATCTGAGGAAGAGAAAAATAAAAATGAATTAAAAATATAAAAGAGATTCAGAGACCTGAAGGACACAATAAAACATACTATACCCACTATGAGAATCCCAAAAGGAGACAAGAGAGAGAAAGAGGCAGAAAAATTATTTGAAGAAATAATGGCTGAAACCTTCACATGTTTGATGAGAGGCATGAATCTAAACATCCAAGAAACTCAACAGAGTATGGTAGGATAAATTCAGATAGCCACACTGAGACACACAAAAATAAAATTGCCAAAAGATAAAGAAGGAGTCTTAGAAACAGCAAGAGAGAAGTGGCCGATCGCACAAAAGGGATTCCCCATAAGATTAATAGCTGATTTCTTATCAGAAACCGTGGAGACCACAAGGCAGTAACAGGACCTATTCAAATTGCTACAAGAAAATACCCAATATCCAACAAAGCTAAATTTTTCAGAAACGGACACCAAATTAAAACATTCTCAGATTTTTTTAAAAACTGAGAAAATTTGTCATGAGCTAATTTTCCCTACAAGATATATTAAAGACAACTCAAGTCTTTGAATCCAGATGAGGAAAACAAAGCCCTGGTAAAGGTAACTATATAGGTAAATACAAAAGAGTATCAACATTTTGTTGTTGGTAACTCTCCTATTTGATTTAAAAGAGAGCTGGATATAGCAACAATTATAAATCTGTATTGATGGGTTTTCAACGTATAAAGATTCAATTTGTATGACAATAACAGAAAAAGAAAGCAAAGACAGCAGAGCTCTATAGGAGTGAAGTTTTTGAATGTTGTTGATATTAATCTGAAATAGACTTATAAAATAAGATGTTAACTGTAATCCTCAGGGCAACCAAAAAGAAAATAATTCCAAAAAATATACAGTAAAAGAAATGACAAGAAAGTTAAGATGGTCCACTATAAAATATCTATTTAACACAAAAGAAGGCAATAATGGAAGAATAGAGGAATAAAAAAGACTTAAGATATGTAAAAAACAAATAGTCAAACGGCAGGCATAAATCCTACCTCACTGATAATTGCATTATATGTAAATGGGTTACACTTTCCAATTAAAAGGCAGATATAGGCAAAATGGATGAAAAACAGGATCCAACTATATGCTGTTTACAAAAGGTCTGCTCTAGATTCTAAGACACAAATAGGTTGAAGGTAAAAGAATGGAAAAAGATATGCCTTGCAAATAGTCACTAAAAGAGCTAGAGTGGCCAAATTAATATCAGACAAAAATATACTTCAAAACAACATTTTCACCAGACTAAAGAAAAACATTTCATAATTATAATAAATTATGAAGTAATTTCATAAAATATGAAATTTCAAAAAAATGAAATTTCATAATTATAATAAAATGATCAATCCATCAAGAAAATATAACAATTATAAACTTATATGAACCTAACAACAGAGGCCCAAAATACATGAAGCAAAAACTGTCAGAAGTAACGGAATAATTAGAAAAATTCAATCATAATATATGGAACTTCAATATCCCATTTTCAATAATAGATACAACTAGAAAGAAGATCCACAGAGAAACAGAACACTTGAACAAAACCATCATGTCTTACTTAATGATAGCGATACATTCTGAGAAATGTATTGTCAGGCGATTTTGCCATTGTGTGAACATCACAGAGTGTGCTTCACACACCTAGATGGTATAGTCTACTACACATCTAAGCTATATGGTACTAATAGTATGAGACCACCATTCTATCTGCAGTCCCTCATTAACTGAAACATCCTTATGTGGTGCATGACTGTAGTGTAAACCATGCAGACCACACAGGCATCTGCAGAACTCTCCACACAACAGTAGAATATAAACTATTCTCAAGTGCACATGGAACATTCTCCAGGATAGAACATGTGCTAGGTCACAAAACAAGTCTCAATAAACCTAAAAGGATTGAAATAATACAAAATATTTTTCCAATACTAGAAGGATATTTGGAATTCACGAATATGTGGGAATTAAACAACACACTCCTAAAAAGGAAAAACAATGAGTCCAAGAAGAAATCACCAAGGAAATTAGAAAATACTTTGATGAAAGAAAATGAAGACACAACAAACCAAAACTTAAGGAATACAACTAAAGCAATCCTTGAGGGAAATTTATATTTGTTGTATTAGTCAGGGTTCTCCAGAGAAATAAGACCAATAGGATATATAAAGATATATATAAGAGGAAATTTATTATAGGAATTAGCTCACAGGACAATGAAAGCTTAGAAGTCCCACAATCTGCCATCTGTAATCCAGAGAACCAGGAAAGCCAGTGGTGTAATTTAGTCCAAGTCTGAAGGCGCAAGAACAAGGACAGCTGATGTTTCTAGACAGGAGAAGATAGATATCTCAACTCAAGCAGAGACAATGAATTTGTTCTTCCTCCATCTTTTTGTTTTATTCAGACCCTCAGGAACTGGATGACGCCCATCCACATTGGTGAAGATGTTCTTTTTATATAGGCTACTGATTCAAATATTAATCTCTTCTGGAGACACCCTCACAGACACATCCAGAAACCATGTTTTCACAGCTATCTTAGCATTTCTTAGCCCACACTGACACATAAAATCATCCATAACACCTGTAAATGCCTATATTAAAAAAGAAAAAATATTTCAACTCAATAACCTTCCACCTTAGGAAACTAGAAAAAGAAGAGAAAACTAAACCAAATGAAAGCAGAAGGAAGAAAACAACGATTACAGTGGAACTAAATAAAATAGAGAATACAAAATTAAAGAATAATCAACAAAATCAAAACCTGGCTCTTCGAAAAGATCAATGAAATTAACAAACTTTTAGCCGAACTGACCAAAAAGAGGAGATGACTCAAATTACTAAAATCAGGAATTAAAGAGGGGACATTACTAGTGACTTTACAAAAATAAAAAGGATCAAAGGGATACTATAAACAATTGTATGCTAACAAATTAGATAATCTACATAAAATGGACAAATTCAGATAAAGACACAAACTACCAAAACTGACTCAAGAAGAAATAAAATTTCTGAATAGACCTGTAATAAGAGATTGAATTAGTAATCAAAAAATTTCCCACAAAGTCCATGAATGCATTGGTGCATTCTACTAAACATTTGAATAATAAATTACACCAATGCTTCACAAACTCTTTCAAAAAACAAAAGGAAAGGGAACACCTCCTAACTCATTCTATGACACCAGTATTACCCTGATATCATTAACCGAGAAAGACCTAAGAAAAGAAAACTATTACCTCTTATGAATACAGACACGAATATCCTCAATAAAATACCAGCAAACCAAATCCAGTGATATGTTAAAAGGATTATGCAACTTGACCAATTGGAATTTACTCTAGGAATGCAAGATTGGTTTAATATCCCAAAGCCAATTAATGTGACACACTATACAAATAGAATAAAGGGTGAAGACCATGGTCATCTCAATAGATGCAGAAAAAGCATGTTGCAAAATCCAACACCCCTTCATGATAAAAACATTAAAAAAACTAGGAGTAGAATGATACTTTCTCAACCTGATAAAGGGCATCTATGGATACCCCAAAACTAACATCATACTTATTGGTGAAAAAATGAATGCTTTTCCCCTAACAGCAGATTAAGAGAAGGATTTACACTCTCACTCCTTCTATTCAACACTGTACTGAAGTATTAGCTAGGGCAATTAGACAAGAAAAAGAAATAAAAAGCATCCAAATCAGAAAGCAAGAAATAAATCTATCTCTATTTGAACATAATATAATCTTATATATAGAAAATCCTAAGGAATCTACCAAAAAACAGTTGGAATAAAGGAGTTCAGAATGGCTGAAGGTTACAAGATTAAATAAATTGTATTTCTATATACTAGCAACAAACAATCCCAAAAGGAAATTAAGGAAACAATTCCATTTACTACAGCATCCAAAAAATAAAACATTTAGGAATAAACTTAACATGTGAAGAGTAAAAGTTATACCCTAAAAATTGCAAACCATTATTGAAAGAAAGTAAAAAATAACTAAATTAATGGACATCCCATGTTAATGGATCAGAAGATTTAACATTGTTAAGATGGCAATCCTCTCCTAAATTAATCTACAGATTCACTGCAATTCGTATCAAAACTCCAGCTGGCTTTGAAGTTGACAAATTGATCATAAAACTCATATGGAAATTCAGGGGACACAGAATAGTCAAAGCAATCTTGAAAAAGATTTTCAATTTCAAATCTTACCAGAAAGCTAAAGTAATTAAGAATTTACAGTATTGGTATAAGAACAGATATATAGATCAGTGGAATAGAACTGAGAGTCCATAAGTTTACCACAATATATATGGTCAATTTGATTTTGACAAGGGTACAAAGAGAAGTCAATGGGGGAAAGAAGAGTCTTTTCAACAAATAGTGCTGGGACAATGGATATCCACATGCAAAAAAAACCTAAGTCGGATCCCTACCTCACACCATACACAAAAATTAACTGAAAATCAACCATAGAGCTAGACATAAAACATAAAACTCTTAGAAGAAAAATAGGGGTAAATCTTTGTGATCATGGATCAGACAATGGTTTGCTGGACATGACACCAAAAGTCTAAGCAAACAAAGAAAAAAATAGATAACTATATTTGGTTAAAATTTAAAACTTTTGAGCTTTACAGGACATTATCAAGTGAAAAGACAACCCACAGAGTGGGAGAAAATATCTGTAAATCATATATTTGATTAGGGTGTAGTATCAAGAATAAATAAATAACAATTCAACAACAAAAAGACAATCCAATTAAAAAATGGACAAGGGACTTGAAAAGACATTTCTTCAAAGCGATGGCCAACAAGCACATAAAAAGACACTGAACATCACTAGTCATTAGGGAAATGCAAATCAAAACTACAATGAGACATCACTTCATACCCACTAGGATGACTAAAATCAAGACAAAGGACAATCAAAAGTGTTGGTGAGGATGTAGAGAAATTGGAACCTTTCTACTTTGTTCCAGAAAATATAAAATGGTACTGCTCTTTTGAAAAAAACCTGATAGATTCTCAAAAAGTTAAATATAGAGTTACCACATGACTCAGTATTTATATCTTAGATATATACCCAAGAGGCTTGAGAACATACGTTCACACAAAACCTTGTGCACGAATATTCATAGCATCATTATTCATAATATCCAAAAGGTGGAAACAACCTAAATGACCATCATTTGATGAAAGGATAAACAAAGTTTGGGAAATACATACAACGGAATATTATCTAGCCATATAAAAATGAAGTACCAATATATGCTAAAACATGGGTAAACCTTGAAGAAGATTATACTTAGTGAAATAAACCAGGCACAAAGGTCTGTGGCTTATAATATAGATGGATTATAAATGGAATTATTTGATTTCATTTATGTAATAATGTCCAGAATAGACAAATACACAGAGA
Organism: Equus quagga; assembly: GCF_021613505.1. Lineage (NCBI taxonomy): Eukaryota > Metazoa > Chordata > Mammalia > Perissodactyla > Equidae > Equus > Equus quagga. The sequence goes on along the minus strand of NC_060282.1, from coordinate 69,218,184 downwards.
CAGAAAGATTGCTGGTTTCCAGGAGATAAGGAGGAGTGGCTTTCAGGAGGTGGGGAGTGACTGCTAATCACTGTCAGGTTTCATTTTAGCATGATAAAAATGTTTGGGAAAAACCTAGTGGTAATGGTTGCACAATCTTGTGAGCATACTAAAAACCACTGAACATTTTATGATATAAGAATTGTATTTCTATTAAAAAAAAAGAGTCAGTGGTTATATCCATCCAAGCAATGCGAAGAAAAGACTGTAATAAAAACAATATTTTTCAACCAAGTAGTATAATAATATAAAAAATAAATGAAAAGTCATGTGTTGATATTTTATAGTTACTTGGCATTTTCCTCCCTAGCTAGACTAATTTTTCCACAATTTCTAAAATGAGGATTAAATTTCAAGAACTATGAGATTAGCTATCCCTTTATTACTTAAAAACTCCCAATTTAAGCACAGAGTGCCTAGCATTTCACATTATCCTGCTTACTAAATTCTCCAGGATTTAACATTCTTTGTCCAAGAGCATTATCTGCAGGGTAGGCCAGTGGGTTGAAGAGAAGAGTTAGAGTTCAAGTCTGAAGGAAGTTTCCTGACAGAACTTCCTTTTCTTCTGGGGAAGTCAATCTTTCTCTATTAAGACCATCAGCTGATTGGATAAGGCCCACCCACATTACAAAGGATAATCTGTTTTGTTCAAAGTCTACTGATTTAAATGTTGAGCTCACCTAAAAAAAAAATACCTTTACAAAAACATCTAGAATAATGTGTGGCCAAATGTCTGGGTACTGTGGCCTCGCCAACTTGACACATAAAATCAACCATCATGGTCATGATATAGTAACAATAAGGCTAGACTGTTATTTCTCGACATCTGGGTTCCCCTTCAGCTAAGTATCTCTGTGACTCTCAGCAATGGACTTCGCCTCTCTTAACTTCAATAGCTCCATCACAAAATGTGGGGGGATACTGACATTTAGTGAGCAGAATAAGAAAATAAGGGCAGTGGTGGGGGGCCAGTCTAACCTACTCTACTTTTTTCCCCCGTTCAACTATGCTTCACGTACCAGTGGGTGCCCTATGGCTAATACTGAAAAGTCAGAGGGTTATCATGATTTTAAATACCCAGTATTTGCTATGTTCTAAATGGCTAAAGGATATATGGAAAGAAATCCACTAATACCTCCAGGTGGCCTAAATTTTCACAGTTTATGTTTATGCATATATACTTGCACGCATTTATATACTTTTGGTCTTAAGGCCATTTTACATAGACAAGGCACAGGTGAAAAATACAAGAAGTAAATAGAATTTCCACATGGCATTCTACGTTAATGGCACCCTCGCGACTTCTACAACACAGCGGTTCTGTGTCTTCGCAAAGCCTTCCCTTTCCACTTACCCGAAAAAGGAAAAAAAACGTATGCCTTCATTTGCCTCCTTCCTGCATACCACGGGTCCCCGACTGTAGAAGCTCCATGTAAGTCTCTCCAAGTGTCTCCCTAATCTCCGTGCTCCTCAGTCACCTCTCCGCCCCAGTGAAACCTAAGGAACCCACTAATGGCTCACTCCTGCAAGTTCTTCCTACCAAAGATGGAAACAGGCAATCTTACTATCAAGATTCGACTATTTCTAACTGAAAACCACTATGTATCAATCATTGCGCTAGCTAACTTCACACTTGTTAATGGGTATAAGTATCAATCAGTCAACCTCACCGGGGCATTAAACCTGCTTTGAAATACTTTTCCTTACACCTAATCAAACCCTTCTTATATTCTCCAACACGGTTACTCCCCACATTTCCCACTTCTGGTAATCCGACATCTCATGCCTACTTGCCTATTCTAAGTCAATAAACTGAATTTATATTCCACCGAGAAAACAGAGACCATCAGGGGCTAATCTCTTAGCTTCTCGTTACACACCTCTACTGATCTACAGTGGCATCCTACATTATTTACTTTCATCTCACTTCAGGCAAAGAGGTCTACCTTCTCTTCCTCAAAGCTAACTTCCCATCTCCTTCTACCCCCTCTTGGCCCATCATTATTTCCTTCTGTTTCTCATATTTTTAATATCTGTAATCTCTTGCCCAAGATACAAGCATGCTTAAGCAACTCTCACCCTTAAAAACAAAAGGAAAGAAAATAGTTTCCTACTAAGGTGTGATTCCAAACACTTCCACCTGTGGCCAGGATTAAGGACCAGAGGTAAGACTCAGTCTTCGACCACCAACCACAAAACAAGCAAAATATATGAAATGATGGTTCTCCAAACACTGGGCACAAGGCCATGAAGGACAGTGGACCCTGAGAGATGGGAAACAAACAAGGAAAGGCTATAATTGCCCCAGATATTGCTGTGACAGAGGTTTCCAGGCTGAGGAGCAAGAAGGGAGAACCCAAGCAGACTCCCTGAGTTGAGAAGACAGAGCTGGGAGACTGGAGAGAACAATGCAGCTAGAATTCCCAGAACAGAGCACCAGAGAGCAAGAAGATGCACAGAGAGAGAACTCTGGAGATCTGCAGAGGGTGAGGAAACACCCAGAGGCTGAAGGAAGATCCAGCAAAAAAGATTAAAGGGGACAGTGCCAGGTACTCACACAGGGCCAGGAATAACACCTGCTTCAGCCCGACTGCGAAATCTCATGATTCACGAGGCACTGGGCTGAGTGCTGAGAAGAGTCTTGCCTCAGTAGGGGGAAGAATTAGCTCTAGAATGAGCAATGTCCTGATTCCTTATACCAATCTGAAAAGCAGGACTGAAAAGGATTACACTATTTCCAACTATTGCACTAACTTTACTGCCTCCCAGAGCAAAAGATCAATAACATTTCAGGGAACACAAAGATCCCCAACATCCAAAAGGTAAAATTCATAATGTCTGGCATCCAAACAAAAGCTACCAGGCATGCAAAGAAGCAGGAAAACGTGACCCACAATTAAGAGAAAAAGACAACTGAAAATGACAGTCACAGAGCCACTCCGCTGGCTGGGCCTGCTTCCCTCTGCTTCCGTAGTGGTTGCATTCACAAAGGTGAAGCCCTGCTCCAGCATCCTAATGGCAGCACTGATCCAGGTCAGCCTCGCTCCTCACATGGGCCAGTCACGTTCCCCTTGTCTGCAAAGGAACTTGACTCCTGCATACTCCTGCCTGGAGCCGACGCCGAGGACGAGCCAGAAGCTTCAACCCCACTCAGTGTTCGCTTTCGGTTCCACTCCTGGTCCACAGAGGGATTTTTCTTGTTTTTGAACACGGCTATGTCATTTCAGCTGCCTATTTTTATACCTTAACTCTTATTGCTATGCGTTTGGAGCTCAGCGGAAGCTTCAAAATGTGACCTAACCAAACCATCTCAACTGGAAGTCCCCATCCACTATTTCCTGAAACTGCTCCCTTGCTTTCAATAACACTCCTCTCTCTTGGCTTTCCTCTCATCTCTCTGATTACTGCCTTGATTTCTCCGAATCCTCCTTCTCTGCTCACCCATTAAAACTGTGGACGGTTAAAGGCTCCGTTCTCTCCTTACTCTATGTCAAAGATCTAATCTGAGGCTTTTTGGGTCTGTGATCCTCTAAAATTTTATGAAAATTCTGAATTTTTTCCATTAGGAAAAAAGTGTTACAAATGGTATTTAAGACTAGATTTCATTTTTATAAGAAGAAACCTTGTTGTGATGTTTATAAATGTAATTCTTCGGTTATTTAGAATTAACTCTGGGGTTGTGGCAAGTGGAGTATATGATAAGTAGATAAGATATATAAGCTACATTTGCAAACAGGAAATATTCTTTAGCATCCATTCAGTGAATGAGAAATGTAATTGGGTTCCAGTAAGCGTTGATTGTAGGGTAGAGCACATAGGAATAAACTGAGTTGGTTAAATGAGTGTGCGTCTCCATTAACCATGGGTGAAGACTGGATTTGGCTCATGTGTTTGTGAATGTTTTCAATCATCAAATATTTAGGTGGTGCCTTTCATAAGCTGCTGGACACTGGGGATATCCAGAAGGACAAGACACAATCTCTGCCTTCCTTGAGCTTAGTTTGGTCTTTTCATTTTCTTCTTATTTATTTTAATTCTGCTCCTCTCTTCCCTAAAGGAAGTTGCTTGAACGTGGCCATCTAAGAAAGAACAGGAGCAGGGCGATGGAACAAGACAGGAAGATATTTTACCTAGTTCTCTTTCCAACATCCTCCAGGAGGTCTCCTTTGAGACTGAAACCTAAAGAGGAATGTATCTGTGGCTCCCCCCTCCCTGCAAGCTAACTGGCTCGTTATCCTTGCTAATTGGGCAGAGCAGCACAAATAAACCAAGGAAAAAACACATCCAGAAAAAGTGGGCATTTTTCCCAAAACACCCCCCTGCTGTCTGATCATCTATGAGAGCTCACTTCAGAACTGCAGGTCAGAGAGCTTAGAGCTGGAGAAACAAAGTTTGTACGTAAATAAGCCAGGCCCCATCTTTTACAGAAGAGCTGATGAAGGGACTGGTTGACAAAGTGTACAGAATCCTTGCTCTCTGACACCACAAAGTATCTATTACATGAGAACTTCCTTCTGGCGCCAGGAGGCATTTACTTTTCACTTGATGTCCTATAAGGGATGGGGGTGCGGGGCGGAGGGCTGCTAAATGAGCAGCAGCGCCCACTACTATTGGGAGAGGAAGTAGAGAAAGAATGAGCCCGTAGGAGAGAGAATGGGGACGATAACGTAATAACTGACCTTGTACAATGCTCTATGGCCTCCAGGGGAGCCTGCACACTGGCAGTCGTGTTGAGCCTCACCACCACCTGGGAGGCGGGCTCTACACAGAGAAACAGCTCCAAGTGGCCCAAGGTCACTCAGCCGGTAGATACAGAGATCTCCTGATGTCTGCAGCAGAGCACCAGTACGTGCCACAGGGCAGGAGGTCATTCTCTCCTAGGTTAACTCCACAACTAAATCAAACAGGGCCAGGACCACATACTGGAGACCACAGCCGTGTGCTGCATTTCAAGGGATGTTTCCATAATGGAGTATTTTCACATTCCCGAAGTACTGCCAATAAAAATCAACAGTCAAAGAAAAATCTCCCGAGACACAAGTTTCTTGGCTTCTGCCTAAGAGTGAAAAGCTGTCTCAAGGGATTTCTTAAAATAAGACTGCTCGCAGACCCACAAGCCACAGGCCAGACTTGTTTGCCCTTCAGGATTCTCCAAATCAATGAGGTCCAGGGATTCTGCAAACAGGCCTCCAAGGGAGACCTTCACCGCAGGGCTTTTTCCGCGAGAGCTGGGCTGCTGTACTCCACTGGTTGAGTGGTCAAAGTGATTTGCAGCAGACACACGACATTCCAGGTGGAATCCGGGGTTTGCAGAACAGTTACACACTGGCGCAGGCTCCCTAGAATCCACAAATACAGCTTTAAAAGAAAATCTTTTCCCAAAGCCACGTGCATCTGTAGTTGTCAAGATATCAACGAGGATTTTTATTTCCTCTCCTGAATGGCAGAGGAAATCAGGTCTCTGCGTCTTCTCACTTTCCGTCTCCCTTTTCACTCCTAACCCTGGCTTTTCTGCCTTCAGCCTCCCCAAGCCTGATGCATCCTGGCACTGGCCTCTCTCCATGCTCAGGCCTTACCGGGCTCTGAGGAGGCAAAAATCTTGCCACACTTCTTGGATGAATAAACCAGCAGCAGGGGATGGTTGTGTCTGGATGACAGAGGACTCATCTGGTCGATTCCACTGTTCCCACAGGTGCCCGACCATGTGGCTGGTGGGCATCAAATGCCAGGAGCTCCTTTCCTTCCCAGGCAGGGGCCGTGGGGACATTCAGGATGCGCCCGAGACACAAACTGCCCGGACCTGGAGCTGGGCTCAGGGCTTCGTGTGGATGAAGGAAGAAGAGTCTGGGCCTAGGGAAAGGCTGGTCACACTCTGTGCCCCCAAGCGACTTGCCTCCAAGTGACCTGCCCCTCACGTGACTGGCATCCCACGTGACCTGCACAGTACGTGACTCGAACATCCCATGACCTTGAGCCTTCATCTCCCTGGCCTGTGCGTCTACTCTGTACCAAGGGCTGCTCTGAAGAGGCCCAGGTACTGGGCACCGAGCCCAGGCCGTCGTCCGCAGGCTGGCCTGTCCTGCCTGGAAAAGCGAGCCAAGGCCTCTCCGGGGCTGAGGTTTCCATTACCAGGAGCTGCGGAGATCCAAACCGGAAGCGTTTCTCCCGGCCTCCTGGGTTTGGGCGGATTAGACCAGACCAGGTGCACGTGGTGAGGCGCAGGCGAGATGACTGGGATAGGCGAGAAAGGATGTGACGTAATGTGCGCGCCCCACATTATCGCGCTTTTTCCCACGAGACTATGCCTTCCGAGGGGGCAGGAGTCCGTCTCACCAACACCTGCCACAGCAAAAAGTAGCCACTCAATGCATGGCTACACAGTTAATCCCTGAATTATCCAATAGAAACGCAATGCGAGCCACAGATGTAATTTTCAACTTTTCGTAGCCATATTATAAAAATAAGAAACAAGTGAAATTAATTTTAATAATGTTTCCTTTAACCCAATATATGCAAAATATTATTATTGTTTGACATAATTTTTTTAAGTATTAATGAGATATTTGGCATTCTTTTATTCATATTGTTTTCAATATCTGGGGTATAATTAACAGTAGTGTACTTGACTAGTCACATTTCAAGGGCTCAACAGCCTCACGTGGCAAGTGGCTTCCATATTGGCCAGTGTTGACCTAGACTCTTTGTTTTCCTAGATCAAAAGTAGGAGTGATCCCAAAGGTATGGGCAATTTCTTCAGCCAACCTGACAGGTCAGAACCTCACGAGGCTGTGGGGACACACCACCAGGGAAGTTCTGTGGGGAGAGCTTTACCCATTCAAATGCATTCCCACATCAACCATTTCTTAAGCACCTACTTACTATGTGTTTTGACTTGGTGTTCACAGAAGATAGATGCAGCCTCTGCTCTCCCACACCTGCCCTGCCCAGCTTCAGACGTCCTCAGCCAGTCCCACTACAGAGCTGGGGGGGAGGGGGCGGCACTGAAAGGCCATCTTTTCTATGGCCTGTAATTACCATCCCACCTCATTCTCCTTTTTTAGAAAACCAAAGTCTGCATTTTTGAATATTTTAACCTATTAAGCACCTTTCTGTGTTACATCCAAGCATGCTGCTTTTACATACCCTCCAACCTCATTTAGCCCTTTTGGTAACTCTGATTTAGGAGTTTTATCCCAGTTTTCAAATAGGGAAGAGTGCGGCTTGGAGAAGTGCTGTGACTTTAGGAGGAGAGAACGTGGAGAAGGAAGAAGTTTCTAATGCAGTCCCATCTATTTTCCCTCAGTGAGGTCCCTGAGGAGATCTGCAGAAAATGTGAAGCGATGGCACCGGGCCCTTCAGACCCTACAAGCCAGCGGGTAGAGAAAGAACATGGCCTGGCGCCATTTTAACCCAGAACAAGGCCTGGAGCACAAAACCTGGGTCAGCTCCAGGCCGCGTCACTTACTAGCTGTGCGGTGTGGGCAAGGCAATTCACAGTAATAAAAAGAACTAGCATTTATCCATCTTTCCCTTGTTTCAGGCTCCGGCCCAGGCAATTGCTCTTCTACTTTCTCTTTCTCACAACAAGATAGATAGTACATTATATAGATTAGGAATCTGGGCCTCAGGAAAAGTAAATTGCCAAAGGTCATACAGCCAATGAGTAGGAGGGTCAGGATTAGAAAACATTATCAAATATATTAACGTTTGTTTTATAATGTAATTTTAACCTCCCTCCCTATTGCATACTTAAAAAGAACATCTTAGAGAATTTGAAGACCATCAATGCACACCATAAACAACTGTATGTCCATGTTATAGATCTAAAAGGATGTAAAGCAGCAGCAAATGTGCTTTTTTAAAATACAAAAATAAAGGCTTTATTATTCATTTGCAAGGGGTAACTTGCCAAAACAATTAAAACAACTGGGTTTTCAAAAGAGAAAGCTGTACTTGAACTGTTCAATTCATGGGGCTGTTGTAATCATTGAGAGAGAAGGAAAAATAAAAGCGTTTTGAAAGTGTAAAGCGGTGACAAACATCAGATAGCATTAGAAACATGTTACAACAAACTGCGGTTCTATACTAATATGAAATGTACATGAGGATACATCTCCTGATCTTTATTAGGAGTCTGCAACCTCGAAAAAAAGAGTGAGAGAATGAAAATACATCTAGAAAGAGATGACAGGAAAGGGAAAATGATAGAAAGACAAAAGAAAAATTGAGAAGATAGCTGTCTTTTTTGAAAGAGCACAGAGGGAGAGAAGAAGAGGAAGAGAGAGAAGGAAAAAGAAAGGAAGGAAGGAAAGAAACACGGAAAGAGGAAGGAAAAGAAAGAAGGAACAAGGAAAGGAAAAGGCTACGAAAACAATAAGCAAAAATTGTTGGAGCCAGGCAGTTCCTTCAAGAAAAAGAAACTGGCCGTGACCCGCTTAGTGCTGAGGCTGGGTACAGTTTTTGCGACTGTTTAGAGAAAATCTAGCGCTCACCCCGCCATTAATCTTTTCTAAAGAAAGACTTTGTTCTGCACCTGTATAAACAATCCAGATTTTTAAAACCTATATGCCTGCCTCTAATGTGTGAGGCTGTATTTATACTGATAGCTTCAAGTAATCAATAGGCCAGCAAAAAGCTAGCCTGGGATCTCCCCCTTGACATCTTTTTGCTCTCCCTTCTCTTTTTCTGCTTCCCTCCTTCGCGTGGCGCACCTAGAGTCAAGTTCAAGTTCAAGTGCTCCAGGACAGATTCCTTCGCTCTGTGGAATACTCCCTGTGCTTTCCTTTTCCTAGCCCAGAGAGAACTGAGAGCGAGTGATCTTTTTATTCCACTGATCTTAGAAGGAGCCCTTCCCCCGCCCCCAACAAAATGACAAAATTTACCGAGAGAAAATCTCTGCAAATGGGCGCGAGCGGGAGGGGTTGTGTGAAACATCCCTCACGAGGGAAGCATGGCCTGGGAGACAGACGAAGGTGGAACGATGCCTGAGTGATGAAGTCAGCCCGGGCCAGCCACCTGTTGCGGCGCTTCAGGCACGGAGCCTGGCGCATTTGTTCTGCTCGAGGAGTCGCGGAGCGAGGCTGGCCCTGTGGCTTCTGCCTGCCCTGCCCCGCGCTGCCGGCACGTCCATCTCCTTGCGCTTCGCTCAGCCTGGGAGCCTGTGGGCTTTGACGGGAAGCACAAGAAAACCTAAATTGGGTGTGAAGACTCACTTTCCTCGTTGGAAAACGGAGTAACCATATTCCAACCTCAGAAAGTTTTAATTCTTTAGTTGTTGTTTTAGGGGGTTTTTTTGGTTTGTTTTCATTACTCAGTGGGCTGTCACGTGGCGCCTGCTCAGTGACCGGCACACAGCAGGCACTCAGTAGCTGCCCATTGGTGTTCCTTCCAAAATAAGTACACATCCCCGGACTACGTATTGCAAAGGCCCTTGGAGTTAGAAAGTGATGAGATCACAGTTTTGTTTTATTTCCTTCGGGGGCTGGGGGTAGGATGTTTTATTTTTGGTTGACGTGGGTCACGATAATTCTGGGTGCTATTTTGTCGTTTTTGAAGTTGGACGATTGTGCTGACTTAGCATTCTGCTTCCAGGGGCATGCTCTTTAAGACACAAGCCAAAAGAGTAATCGATTCCCTAGACTTTAACTCACTCAAAGGGTGGGGGCAGGATCCTCTGTCTTATTATGGTGTAAAATCAAAATCACACATGGAACTTTCAAGACAGTAGAAAATAGATACAACATCCTGTGGTGTGTGGTGGGGAGGCGGGTAGGATAGGAATATCGAGGGTCCGGAGATCTAAACACGGATGTTGGGTCCATACTCTACTCACCAGCCTGGAGATTTGGGGTCCTTTACTCAGCATCTATCTCTGCGGCTTAGCTTCAAGTTCTGCAAAGGGGAGATAATATTTGAGTCACAGACGTTGTTTGAAAATGAAACGAACGGATGTAGAGTAAAGTGCTTTGTAAATCATAAAGTGATGCTAAAAGAAAAGGAGGAGGAAGAAAACGCGAGGTAACTTGTGGGCTGTTCAGTGTCGTTTGCTTGTTTTGCTTTTACTCCTGTGTGGGGCCAGCCTTGGATACTCAGTCATACCCTATGAGCGATGAACTTGGAAAACAGAGTTCTCCTGAAAACTGGTAGAGAAGCAGAGGTAGCCATCCTGGGGTTCTAAGGGTCTGGCAATCTTCACCATCGCTAAGATTAGTTGGGAGTGGAAGTGGGGTAGGTACGAACAAGGTCCCCTCCATCACTAGCCCAGCGCACACTTAGCTCGCGCTGACAGTCTGAGGGGCCATCGCCACCCCCCGCCCCCACCCCAGGGTCCAGATCTCGGCTCAGCAGAGACTTCCCCTTCCCCCGCCCCCACCAGCAGATCCTCTGAGCTCAGAAGAGCGGTCCCCACCCCTTCCACGCCCCTGCCCCACCTCTTGCCCCCCTTTCCAACCCCTTCTTCTTGGCCTGGGGTGGTTTGTTCCGAGGAGTACAGATAAATAGTCCTCTCGAAAGGCGCAGCTCGCGGGTGTGCACGCCGAGCCTGGGCCGGGCCGCCGACGTCTCGGCCGCGCTCTCCGGGGTCCGCGGCAGGGCTCGCTCTCACGCTCCGCGCTTCCCGACTCGGGTCTCTAGTCCTTCTCCGAGTCCGGCCTGGCCCCCGCCTCCGGGAGGGAGCGGAAGGCGGAGACCGCGAGACTGGCCTGGGGGAGGAAGGCGGGCGCGCTTGGGGCCTGGGGGACGCAGCGATGTCCACCGGCTCGGTGAGCGACCCCGAGGAGATGGAGCCGCGGGGGCTGCAGCGGGGGTACCCGGTCCCCGCCTCTAAGAGGCCGCCCCTCCGCGGCGCCCAGCGCAGCTACATCTCGCCCAGTGACAACTCGTCGGCCGAGGAGGAAGACCTCGACGGCGAGGAGGAGCAGTGTGCGCTGGGCGCGGCCGGCGGCGCTGGAGGCTGCAAGAGGAAGCGGCCCGGGGTGGCTGGGAGCGGCGGCGGCAAAAAGCCCCTCCCGCCCAAGGGCTCGGCCGCCGAGTGCAAGCAGTCGCAGCGGAACGCGGCCAACGCCCGCGAGCGCGCCCGGATGCGCGTGCTGAGCAAAGCCTTCTCCAGGCTCAAGACCAGCCTGCCCTGGGTGCCCCCCGACACCAAGCTCTCCAAGCTGGACACGCTCCGGCTGGCTTCCAGTTACATCGCGCACCTGCGGCAGCTGCTGCAGGAGGACCGCTACGAGAACGGCTACGTGCACCCGGTGAACCTGGTAGGGGCGCTGTGCGAGGCCGGGGGCGAGCGGCCAGGAGACGCCCAGCGCGCTCCTGGGCGCCGGGCAGAATCAGGCCGCTGGGAAGAACCGCCGAAATGGGGGTTCTGGTATGGGTGGTGAGGAGGCCAGTTTAGTTTCTCCCAAATCACGAGAGGGGCCAGCCATTTTCCTGGAGAAGAGCCATCCACCCTTCTGGGTTTGCATCATTCTCATCATTGTACTTGGTGCTTTGCCCAGTGACAGCTATTGGTTAATATCCTACTTCCGGGGTGAATCTGGGTTCCAGCTGGGTCTACTGCCCGGTTGCAGATTGAATGGCAGATCTCCCTCGCCCAGCTTTTTCCAGCTAAGAGTCTGACAGGTTTGGTTCAACAAGCCCTACTTTCCGAAAGGAGGAGGGACGACCAAACTCTATTAAAGAGCCTTTGGATTTTTTTAATTCGCGCAGAAAAGCAGAGGTTTCCCCAAATGGGATTTGTCTGGAAAGCCCCTCTCCAACCTGCCAACTCTCCTGGCTTGAGAAAGATCATATCCCAGTTCCTACTTGGAGCGGAGGACTGAGTGTGTGTGTGTGTGTGTGTTGGGGGAAGGGAATTAAACCACAAAATCCCAAACTTTTGCAAGTCTCACCGAATCATCCCGAGGGCAAGTCCGGGAGGAAGCACAGACCGACGTCTCGGGGCTCACGTAATCAAACTCCAGTAAAATTAAAATCCTAGTTTAGAGAGAAGACACGCCAATTCTCAGAACACTGATAAAATCTGAACTACTCAAGGCCAGGGATATTCCAGGGTTCGCTCAGGGAGAGCGGTTTCGGTTTGAGACAGGACTCTTTATCTGGGCTCCTCCAGTATCTGACGCTCTTTTTTGATTTTACAGACGTGGCCATTTGTGGTCTCGGGACGACCCGACTCTGACACCAAAGAAGTTTCCGCAGCCAACAGATTATGTGGGACCACCGCTTAGATCGAACCCATTCGATGAGGTTATTGATTAAGCGCGTGTTTTGGGGGCCACGGAGAGAAAGGAGACAGCGTGAGAACCCCCAGAGAATGGGAAGAAAGTTCCATTGGAGTCTTCTAGACCCCACCCCCACCCCCGCGCGAACTGTGAACAGCACAGCTGGCGGGCCTGGGGGGCAGAGCCGGAGGCTCAGCGGCGTGGCTGTCATCGCAGGGCGCCCACGGCTCCGGCTGCCTGGGATCTGGGCGATGACACTTTACCTCTCCAGAAGGAGCCTCCTTCAGTCGAGAGCGCGGACCCAGATCCGACCTCGGGCTCTAGCAGTGTAGACTAACCCCCGCGCTGCGGTCTGAGCCCAGCGCCAAACTGCCTGGGGGTTCGTTTCCAAGCTGAGCCAGAGGTGATGGCCCGACTCTGCAGAGCCCAGGCCTTTTAAGGTTAGGCAATGGTTAGAAGGCGCTCTTGGTGATCGGCCTTAAAGACTGAAGTCCTCACGTGAGACCCACATAGGGGGATGTTTTTAAGTTGCAAAGAGAGGAGAGTGGCATATTTGGGCCAGGTTTGTATCCCACAGGGCAGCGAGGCGGGACGAGGACCTCTCGGCGCCAGGAGAGAAGGAGGCACGCTTTACCTGAGCCGGGTTTGGCCCGGCGCGCTCCGGGTCCCCTGCGCCCACCTCCACCAGGCTCTGGTCTTCCTCGGGCCTCCCTCGACTCCTTCCTCCCACCTCCTTGCAGCGTCCCCTCCCCGACTCCTGACTGTCCCCACCTGGCCGCCCCCTCCAAGCTCGGGTCGCTCCCTCCTCCAACACCGCCTCCCGGCGCGCAGTTTCTTAGTCGCTCGGGGAGGAGCGCGCGGTGGGCGCCTGGGGCTGCTCGGTACCTAACGACCTAGCCCAGGGGAAGGCTGCCGCCCGGCTGCACTACCACGGTAATTAGCAAATGTAAATAAATTTATTTTTTTATGAATAATAAAACGCATTGTGAAAACCGAGTGCCCCTGGGTGCGTCCGAATGTAGTCTTTGTTGCCTTCTAAAGAAGTTTGGTCTGGAAGTTAAAGGAGCCCTCGTGGTTCTGGACAGGGGTTTTGGGTCATTTGGGGCGGAACGGTAGTGATCACGTTTGCATCACTGCATTTCTGAATGGAACTCGTTACTTTCTATGATTCTGATTCTTCTGGAGACAAGGGTTCCTGGAAGGCAAGAACTGGATGCTTATTAGGCCCTAAGAGTCTTTTGGGGGCAGGGCCACGTTGAAAGGCATAAACTCTTCCAGGTAAATTAGGTGCACATCTTTCTTGTGCCCACGCACACCACACACCCACAGGACACTTTCTCCAGCCTAAAGCACCCTCCAATGCTTACAACTGCAAGTAGTTCAAGAACCCACAAACAGGAGTGAGAGGTGAGTCTCAGGTCTAACTACGGAATAAAATCATAACACAAGGTGCCAATTTGTATTTCAGTAGAGTTTCTTTGTTTTTTCCCAAATAGTGTTTATATAGTGTTTTTAACATACACCACCCCATTTTCCTTGTCATTTTCTTCCATGTTCACTGCAATGTTCACAGCAAATAACAACTTGGGAAACCCATCATATGGTTTTTAAGCACCAGTCTTTTTTACAGCAGCATCCTGTTTGTAAAATATTTAGAAAAGTGTGAAGGCTGAAACTACCTAAACGGTTGCCCACTTTGGGGCGTGTCCATTGTTTTGTAAAATTGAAAGGCAGTTTTCTTGACCAGAGAGAGAAAATACAGCTGGAGTTTAGGAGGTGGGGGGCGGTGAGGGAGCATGGCTGCTTGTTTGAACTAAACCAAACCCAAACTCCGGAGAACTGCTTTCTGACCCCATTTTCTTCATCTCTAGGGGGATTCAGCCCTCCGGGTCCAGTGCTCAGTGGCTGCAGCCAGGGCTGAGGTTTATATTAGTCGGTTTCTGTGGCACCAGGGGCTCTCTGGTCAAGGAGAACTGGGGAGTAACTAGTGACAGGAAACCCTCCCTGATGGTTAAAGACACTTAGGCCCTGTAAGTTCTGGGTGGCACCTTCTTGGGGGTTGGGGTGTCTGTAGGAGGCCAGCTCTTAGTCGAGGTCTTTTCCAAAGCTTCCAGCAAATGAGGTCCTTTTCACAGAAACGAGGCAGCACACAGTACCTTGTTAAGATGAACCTAAATGTCTACAGAACCCAGCTTGAAATCCAGGCTGTGCCGCCCCACAGACTAGTGCATATGCAACCCCTGGAAGCCTCAGTTTCCTCATCTACAAAATGGGAGTGATAACAGTGCCTACCTGTTGTTGTCAGGAATGAACGTGATAATATCTAAGCAAGCTTTCTAGCTGGTGGTGAGCAGCACCCTAGTGCTGACTGCTAAAGGAAAAGGGGGGCGTGCTTTGGCAAAAGGGGACACTTTAAACAGACATTTCTGGAATTCACTCTTTAGGTTTGGATCCAATTTTGAGATGCCTGGTTTACAACCGTAAAAGAGAATTGTCTCTCAAGGGCAGTAAGACACAAGAAGTAAAGAAAGACTATGCAGTAATTGTAGTGAATACAGATAAGACAAGCATTTGAATAAAGAAGGAAGAATTGGGCTACATTTTCATAAACAAAAGAAAAATATTTAAATTGTTTTCTTCTATAATTGTGTTCTCTCAGGCACTTCCCAGGGGTGAACTCACAGATTTTCTGCCCCTACTGCACCCCCGATGAAGGTAGTGCTATTCACCAACTCACTTGTGCAGTGTTGGGCCCAGCAAACTCATTTTTTATTGCCATTTTATAATCCTATAATTTATAGAGAAGAAAAAAGAAACTTTCTCAAGAATTTTTTGCTCCATGGTTTCTGTAAAAAGTTCGATGCCAAGAATTGTGTTATAAAAAAAAGAAGAAAGAAAGAAAGAGGCCAATTTCTAGTAAGTCCCAATGAATCAGGGTGAATTGCTCAAGCTTCTGGGCAAAAGTTGCTATTGGGGGTGGGGGGGCCGTTAAGCACCTTGAACCGTTCTTCTCTTGATCTGTCAGGACTGTTCTGTGCTCTAAGGGGTAGAAAGGCGTTCCAGAGCTTCCATATTTTTTTCTTCATCATTTTCCTTTAGGGATGTGGGTTGGAGCAATAGGAGGTGGGGTAGGGCTGACGGAAGGAGGGGGTTAAGAGAAAAGAGAAGTAAGTCTGTCCTTAGGGTTATTTCAATTTGATTAGACTGCTGTGAGAGAAAAGTTGAGGGACAAAAGTCTAAGAAATAGAATGTAGAAAGTACTGAATAACAAATAAAATGAGTAAATTGAAAAATACTCTTCAGGGGGCTTTTTGAGGGACCAAGACATTATTATTAGTGATACTGACTCAATCAAAGAGAGCAAAAATCCCCTTTCACAGACTCTTCCTAAGATGAATATTTTAAAAGAAATGCTCTCGGCACGGTAATTTTGAAACATTTAGGTGTTTCTCTTGGTTGTGGATGTTGAATCGATATGGTGCCTATTCTTTTGCACTGGCCTTCAAGTGACAAGTTCACTTTCCTCCTTCAACAGAAAGTGACAATGACCATCACAATTTGCAAAGGAGATCTTTTACAGGCACAATTTTTCCGTCCTGGTAATAAATACTTTGTAAGTTAAAAAAAAATAGAAAGACATCCACCACCCGCCCCCCATAATAAAGAACTAACTGGAAAACATTCCATTTCAATAGATAATAGGTAGATAGTAATTCAGTTAATACTTTTCCAAAATTTAAGCAATAACTGAGAAAGTCATTTTAAGTAATGTTGGGAAGGGCAGAAATAAGTGAATTCATAATTGGTAATTGACTTCTCAGTGCCAAGCATCTCACTTCTGCAAAAGTCCAGAAACCATGGAGCAAAAAATTCTTGAGAAAGTCCGGATGCTGCCCTTTGTGACTGAGCACCTGGCTGCTGTCCTTTGCCCGGGCCCTCCCACTTACCCACCTGAGTCGGCCAGCGTGCTTGCATTTTCACACTCACCACTCACCATTCATCTCCTTTTCTATTCTGTTCTGACCTTTGGATTATTTTTCTACTCTCTCCCACAACAGTGAAAATTGGTTCAGAGAAGTCCTTCAATTCCTAACTCTAAGAAGGTCTAGAAATTAGCCAGAGTCAGAAATCCACATGTAATTGTGAAAACACAATTAGCACTAAGGTATGAGTTATCTTGAATTATCTCAACCTTTTCCCTTTTTGGTTCTGCTCTCACCACGATGGGTTCTGTATCAACTTTGGGACCCTTCATTGGATAAAGAGGATTGTGGGATGATTAAGAGCAAGGGCTTTCGTTTTGGTAAAACTACGGTGTCTGTAATGACTATTACTCCCAGCAGTGGAAAGGCAAGGAATGGGGAGCAAGTCTCAAGAGGTTTTTATCTTTTACTTTTCTTTGTTTGTTGAAAGAGTTTGTATACTATTTTTGGAATTTTTAAAAACTCATATATTTTTAAAAGATTGCAAGTTGCTGCATCAGATGTAGCTGATTCCTGTGTGGTCGCACCATTTTATAGCTCTGCATCCTCAGGCACTTTGTCTCCTCTGCGAGAAAAGAATAACACATCTTACCTCACAGACCATTTTGAAAATGGATTAAATGAGATAATTCTATTAGGCAATTGGGAAATGCTCCATAAATGCTTATTTTTAAAAATTGTAGTCTTAGTTTTTTTCCTTTCCTGTAACAGTAGTTCAGGTGACTTCGCTCCTCATCTGCAAATTTGTCCCACCCTTCCCCTTTGCCAGTTTATCACCTTGCTCTTTTATGCGACATCTAATTTTCCTAAGTTAATTGATCTTTTTTTTTTTTTTTTGCCATTATGGAGAAGTTTTCGTTTGATTTTCTCTTGAAAAATAAAGATCGTAACACTCAACCTCAAAAATTGTCAATGGGATAAAAAACAACTCATTCTGGAATGACGGGTAGACCAATGGGTTTTGATGTGACACAGTACAAACATGTCACTGATGCGATTGTGGATTTCATAATGCAGCCAACCTTTCAGAAATTATCCTGTGGTGTCTTAGAGTAGTATCAAAGAATATACACAATTGCCTGATATGACTATTAAAATACTTTTTCCCTTTACAACTACATAGCTGTAGGAGGCTGGATTTTCTTTATACACTTCAACCAAAATAATATCTCACAACCCATTGAGATTTTGGAATCCAATTCACTTCTGTTAAGTCAGATCTTCTATGAAGTCAGATGTTAAAGAGATTTGCATAACTATAAAACAATGCCACTCTTCCCATTAAAATGTTATGGAAAACATAGCTATTTTTCATTAAAGATATGTTATTTACATTCACATGTAATTAGTTTGTTATTATTTTTAAATGAATTAACAAACACTTTCTCTGTTTTGATTTCTAACCCATAAATATCAACAGATATAAGCCACATAAACAAAAGCTTTTCAGGGTCTTTAATGATTTTTAAAGGTGTAAAGAGCCTAGAGACAAAAAGAGTTGGAGAGGGGCCGGCCCCGTGGCCAAGTGGTTAAAGTTCCACGCACTCTGCTTCAGTAGCCTAGGTTCACAGGTTCAGATCCCAGGCTTGGACGTGCTCCATTCATCAGCCATGCTGTGGTGGCATCCCACATACAAAAAATAGAGGACATTCGGCACAGACGTTAGCTCAGGGTGAATCTTCCTCACCAAAAAAAAAAAAAAAAGTTGGAGCATTACTAGCCTAGATAATTCCCAAGGCCCTTTTCATTGATAAGATTCCATGGTTTCTTGATTTTGTGGCAATCTCAGCAGGACAGGACTCTGTAGATGGTGCCTAGGTTGGAGATAGGAGATGACATCTCATGGGAAAGATTCGTCCGAGAGCTTAAGATGAGGACTTAGGTGGGGCCGGCTTTCGCCATGCATCACACTGTAGTCTGGCCAAGCAAATCAGCAGGCCCAGTGCCTGAGTGGGTCTCACACAGGCTGCTCTCAGGAGGATTTCTGTACCATTTCCTGCTCTTTCTGCCCCATATCCATCTTGCCTGTCGCCCAAAGGCCCTTACGTTTTGAGCCTTTGTAGCCTCAGAGCTGGACTTGGCTTTCAGATGAAAGGGAGAGTGATGCCCCAAACTCGGGAGTGTAAAACCCCATTTATTTTGACAATATCTTAATCTCCTCTGAGGGCCATGTTAGAGTCACAGCATTCTATCATCCTACTGAAGAAATTTATTGAACAAAACAAGGGAATCATTTTGCTGATTCTCCACAAAGAGTCTTTTATCCATAGGTTTGCCAAGTGGCAGACAAATTATTTATTCATGATAACATTTATTAACTCATATAGGGCACATGACAGAAACAACTAAATTCCCTGAAATGCAAAATTTGAGGACAAAAGAAACAAACACAAACAACAACAAAACCCAGGAAATCCTCAAATGTCTTGGAAGCAAACATCTTCAAATACAAAGAAAAGGATCCCATAAAATAAAAAGCTCATGGACATGAGGTCCAAGGGGTTTGGGCGATCCTTAAGGAAACTGTTCCAAGAGCTAGGGAGTGGGGAGAGAGTATCCTGTGCAAAAGTAACAACAGAGGGGCCTGCCCTGTGGCCAAGTGGTTTAAGTTCACACTCTGTTTTGGTGGCCCACGGTTTCACCTGTTTGGATCCTGGGTGTGGACCTAGCACCACTCATCAGGCCATTCTGAGGCAGCGTCCCACATAGCAGAGCCAGAAGGACCTACAACTAGAATATACAACTATGTACTGGGGGGCTTTGGGGAGAAAAAAAAAGAAAAAGATTGGCAACAGATGTTAGCTCAGGGCCAATCTTCCTCAAAAAAAAAAAGAAAGAATAAGATCTTCTTTAAAAAAAAAATGTAGCAACAGAGAAGCCTCAGGCTAACTCTAATTAAGGAGCATTTAAATCTCAAAGGGCAGTGCTCTAAGAGGGGGAACCCAAGGGCTCAGGGACCCAGGGTACAAGGTGGCTAAACCTGATACACAGAGACAGGAGGAGCTGTAAGGGGAGGAAAGGCTGAAGTTATAACACAGATCTCAAACCTTTGCATTGCTAGGCACAGGCTATACCTTATGTTCTAAACGGAACATTCTAGGCACTTCTGACCAGGGACTCTATCACCACCTGTTTACATGCACAAAACTCTCTGGGAATCTCTAACTTTCTATGCTTTAGTGACAAGTTTTCCCTGAAATTGTGATAATGAAATAGGCTGAGCTGTCCTCCTTCTCTGGCCCAGTCCTCTCTGACTAACACCATCTCTTTAGAGACTTGGGTGGGATGGAGTTGGCTCCAGCTGAGTATGGGGTCACCAAAGACGTTCCCTCATGAGCCAGGCCTCCCATGACCACGCCCTTGTGTAGGGCTGGCCCAGCCACTTGCTGTAACTAATGGAAGGTGGCAGAAGTGACTGACGGATCCGGGTCTAAGCCTTAAGGACTAGAAGCTTATGCTATTACTTATTTAGGACCCCTGAGCGGACATGTAAGAAGTCCAACCATGTTCCTGAAGAGACCACATGGAGATGCCGTGTGAGAGAGAAGCTCTCAAACTACACACAAGAGAAGTGAGGAGCCCAACTGACAGTGAGGACAGAGGCCCCACACGTAGGATCCCAGTGGAGCTGTTAGAGCCAGCTGTGGAGGTGTCTTAGCCAAGCACGAAGAAGTATCAAGGACAGATCGCAGAGGTGAGTCACCCCGCTGGGCCCCATCCTAATTCCTGACCCACAGAATCGTGAGAGATGGTAACGTAGTTATTGTTTTAAGCAACTAAATTTGGGGTAGTTGTCATGCAGCAGTTGATAACCAAAACATGTTGTTGAGTAAATTTCCACATCAGCCATTGATTGAAGAAACACTTTTTGATCATCTGCTGAGCCAGGACAGTGCTGGATAGAACAAACTGAAGGAAACGTTAGCCTCACCTCAAGGAGCTGGGAAGGAGGAAATGGACAAACGGACTGATGATTGAAGTCTGGTGGGCCAGGCACCATGAGAGAAAGTGGTGCTCTCCAAGGAAGGGCACAAAACCCACGAAACTTGGGTAGTCATGGAGGGCTTCCCAAGGAGCCAACCGGAGAGGCAAGTCATGTTGGAGGAGGGTTGGACAGGGCGGGAGAAGGAGACCAGAAAGACCTGTCAGTAATGGAGGGCTTCCAATATTAGCAGAGTGACTGGGGTCAATGTCGAGTGTGGTGGTTAAAAGCATGGACTCTTACAAGTAAATTAAAACCATGGAGCCTCAGTCTCCTCATTTGTAAAATGAAGATATAATAGAATCTAGGTGATGGGGTTGTGGTGACAATTAAAGGCAATAGCAAATGTCAGACCCTCAGCACACTGCCTGGTACAATAAGTCATCAACAAATGTGAGTCCATCACTATGAGCAGCAGCACCACGCTGAGCTGACCTGCGTGGTCCCTTGGCCTGCTTTCCGAAAGTGCTAAGGACCACATACATCCCTGACAATTCAGAGTCCTTCATCTTTCCTGGAATCTGAAAACTCTGAGCCTTTAACAGTGATTTTGTTTCAGCTGTCCTCTAAAGGGGTTGGCGTGTTCAGAATTTTGAAATCTTCAAGGTATTGGTTTTCAGGACAAGCCGCACAGCTAGCTCCTATTGGGGTGTGAGAATAGGTGGTTATGATAGATTTGTATGGTCAGGACAGCCGGAGAGAAAAATGCAGGGACTGGTTATTTGGCCACACTCACATGTCAGGGTTAAAAACAGCACCGACAAGACGCACTGATGCAGATGCACCCACAGGATGCACTCTCGCTTTCAACTCCCCTGTGATCTCTCCCAGAACCTTGGCTCTGGAGGGAAATTTAAGACCCTATGACCAGAGCTGTCCAGGATTAGAATTCATAGACTCTGAGTGTCCCCTTGGCACCCAGCCCACCCAATCTGAAGGAAACCGGCAGATAAGCATTTGGCACTAGGACAGCTATTTTCCGCAGCTGCTTTCGATGCGCACCGGCCAAGCACGCGGGAGTCTGCCCGGGGTGATGTCGGGGTGTTCTGGGAACCTGACTTGTTGGGTGGCCTTGGGCAATCACTCGCTTTTCCAACTTTGGTTTCTCGCTTAAAATGAGGGGTCTGGGCTGGATGAAGCCTGGAGTCCCTTACATTTCTAAAATGCTCCCTTTTATGGGTCTTCTGAACAGCATCGATGACGCCTCCTGTGGTTTGTTGCACATACAAACAGGGAGGCTGGGAGCCTGAACAGGACAGAATTAACCTACATTTAAATCTTTTAGTTAGGCTCAGTCTCCTCTGGTGTCCTTTGACTCACTGCACAGAAGAACTGAGCTGTTCCTATGTGGTTTCACTGTCGATTATAAACTTCACTACCGACTTCGTTTCTATGATAAGTACTCAGTCTTACCAAGGTACAAAAAAGCTTCTTCTGCATGCTGCAGAAATCAAGTAAGCACAGCGACTATGGTATTTAAAGTTATTTCTTTTGAAAGGCAAATTTTCATTATTGTTAAAAAATGATAAGACAAGGAGATTTGCCAGACCTTTTAACAAGCATTGTATGATTGTATTTGAATTGCCCCAGAGTAAAAATTATAGCGGAAAAAACAGCAGATCCAAATAAAAGAATCTGCAGCAAAAAAATATGATGGCTTTCTTTAAACTCCTGGAAGCCTAGGAAATGTCGAAGTTTGGTCTAGCATTTTGAGAATCTAGTGAGATTTTTCCCCCTTTAGGTAGAATATTTTCCCATTGCTTTCCTGTAGCTCTTTTCACCTTTCTCAGGGATTTCTCAAAATGTGCTGTTGGTGCTTTAGAACCACGCTTTTCAGCTGGTTTCCTGTCTCGAGATGTGAGTCCCCTGAGCATGGACTCTGAGAGCGGTCACTGGCTTGGGGCATGCAGGATGGGTTGAAGGAGGCATGAACTGGACAATCGAGGTAGGACAGACTGAAGGCCCAGGCTGAGAGTCGTGGTGGGATACAAGCAATGGATTCCAAAGACATTTTACTGTTAGAATCAGCTTGACTGAGTTTGAGGCTGGATGCCGGTGATGAAAGACAGGAAGAAATTAATGATGACTACGAGGCTTCTGACTTGGGCCAGACAGTGAACGGTAAAGTCATCATGATTCATCATTTATCACTAAACTTTAAAAGGGCAAATTTAAAAGAGTACAGGATTTAGAAACTGTACCATTCATTTAGGAACTCTACCATCCAATGGCCTAACAAGATTCTTTTCAAAGTTGGTCTTGCTCTAGGGTTTCAGCTTTCAACTAAACTAACAACCAAAAGCTTAAAGAGAGACAAGGACTCCTCGGTTCAAAGACACAAAGGTTGGAAACGATGCCTCTGCCTTGGTTCTGCACGAGCATGCCTTTTTTTCTGTCTCTGGATTGTAAATGTCTTCATAGTAGGGGTCGTGGCTTTTCATTTTGGATCTTTATGAAATTATAACCCCCATCTGTCTAGTACAAAGTGCTCAATAAATATTTAATAAATTGCTCTGATAGGAAATAGTTGTTGCTACTCTTTGGTTTCAATTATCTTTCTGTTGTGAAACGATGGTGACTTGGGAAAGTCCATTCTCTAGAACTCCCTGAGATATATAGTCATCACAGACAAGCGGGACGCTGGTTTAATTAGTCACCACTGCCTGACACATGCAACATGTCAGCTCTGCACATAATCTGATGGTTCTTGGGAAAAGACACTTAGTGAGTGAGTTTCCTAAGGGACAAAAGCTTTAAAAGTGGAAGAGACAAATTAATATTGTAAACATGCTAAGCCTCACGCTGTATACTTTATAGATACTATCCTCTTACGTCTCTCATTAGACCGTTAGTAGGTCTGTGATTTTATTGATTTACCAATAGGAAAACCGAGGCTCACAAAGCTTCAGTAAGTTGCCATACGAGGATAGTGGTAGAGTCAGAGTGTAAACGTGGTTCTCTCTAGCTCAGAATTTGAACCCTTAACCTGCTCCATCGCATTGCCTCCCCAAGGACATCTCCCAGGTGTGAAAGGAAACTGGTGGGAACATGGTGCCCACCAACAAGGTCACTTTAGCCCTGGGTGTTAACTTGGGACAAGAGATGACCCACAGAGTTATACCTGGGTCTGAGTGCTTAAACTGGTGTGGAAGTGAAGAAAGGAGCCAGGATCTGTCTGCTTAGCTGGCAGCCAGCCAAAGAAACCCGTGGAAAGGCACTTGTCATCTATAAACAGATCTGTTTCTTTTTGGTTTTGTTTTTCTCTTAATCTCCTAATGAAGATGATTTGAAAAACGCCTAATGTATATGTGCTGAGCTAAAAAGAGAATAGATCTAGCGTCAGCTGGGATTGTTGGCTCACAGAATTATGCACTTCTGGGGAGCCCAGAAGTGGAGTCAGGAGGTGGCCCATCTGAAGATCAGAGAAGAGCAGTTGGAGGGAAAAATGAGGTGGGTAAAGCCAGGAAAAGCTGTGACTGAGGGCTCTGCTCACCACAGTGCTTGCTGCTTGTCTCCCCACTGTGCCTAGAATAGCCCGTGAGTGTAGACGTGCCTCATAGATACTTGTGCACGTGAGTTGAGGAAGAGACAACTTTCCACTGGCAATGGGTCATCCACTGCTTTCCATCTTCACCAACACAGGACAGGAGACGGTATGTCTGACTTGAAGCATACGAGAATTAAGGCAGACAGTGAAGTTGTCTAACAGAGAGATTTTCTAACCATCTGGGATTAGGGATTCATAGAATTAGGTAGAAACCTGTGGTATAGATTTCATAGAATCATAAAGCATAACATTTTAGAGCTAGAAGGTGTCTCGTAAATAATCTGCTTTGTATTCATCACTCTATGCTAAAAATAATGAAAAATAAAGACTAATCTAGATGTCTCCTGTGACTACCTAACTATGAGCTGTTATGCAACAATTAAAAATTGTGGTCCCTGAACTGCATAACTACATAGGAAAGGTTTATAATGTGAGCATGATAAGAAATTATAAGTATAAAATGATAATCAAAGCCAAAATAATCTATTTATTTTACAGATGAAGAAAGTGAAGCCGGATCTTTGGGAATTGGATATGGCTTCTCAACTACACATCTGGGATTAGAGAAAGACTCAGCTTGAAGGTTTGGCTTTAACCCCTATCGTTCAAGGTCATTCCTACCTGCTTTTACTGGCTGTGTTGTCTTCCTCTTCCTCCCTTTTCCCCCTCCCATGCTTTCTTCCCTGACCTGCAGAATTAATTCTACCTCATCTGTAATCCTGCCACACCTTATGTATGTCTTCATTATCACTTCATGTCTTCATTAAAAAAAAAAAAGCCTATTAAAAATATATGCTCAGAAATGCAAGGATGATTTTAACAGAAGCAAATCGATCAATGTAATACACCGCATTATAGAATGAAGGAAAAAACCCACATGATCATCTCAATTGACACAGAAAAAGTCATTGACAAAATCTGATATCCTTTCACGATAAAAACATTCAGAAAACTAGAAAAAGAAAGGAACTTCCACAAGATCATAAGTGTTTATGAAGAACCCACAGCTAACATCAAAAATAACGGTAAAAGACTGAAGGCTTTCCTCCTAAGACCAGGAACCAGACAAAGATGTCTGCTTTAACCTCTGCTATTCATCATTGTGTTGGAAGTTCTAGCCAGGGCAATTAGACAAGAAAATAAATAAAAGGTATCCAAATTAAAAAGGAAGAATTAAAACTATCTCCATTTGTAGATGACATGACCCTATATATCTACAAAAGAATCCACAAGGATCCACAAAGAGCTACAAGAGCTAATAAACAAATTCAGCAAAGTTGCAAGGTACAAGATCAGGACACAAAAATCAGCTGTGTTTTGGGGCCAGCCCCATGGCATAGTGGTTAAATTCAGTGTGCACCACTTTGGTGGCCTGAGTTCTCAGGTTCAGATCCCAAGTGTGGACCTGCACTGCTCATCAGCTGTGCGGTGGCAGCAACCCACGTACAAAATAGAGGAGGACTGGCACAGATGTCAGCACAGGGCAAATCTTCCTCAGCAAAACTCAGCTGTGTTTCTATACACTAGCAATAAAGAATCTGAAAAGAAAAGTTCCACTGGCAACAGCATCCAAAAGTATGAAACACCTAGGAAGAAATTCAACCAAGAAAGGGAAAGACTGAAAACTATAAAATATTGCTTAAAGAAATTAAAGAACAACAAAATAAATGGAAAGACATCCTGTGTTCTTGGATTGGAAGACTTAGCATTGTTAAGACATCAGTACTACACAAAGCAACCTACAAATTCAATGCGCTCTCTATAAAAATTCCAGCGGCCTTTTGTGCAGAAATGGGAAAACCGATCCTCAAATTCGTATGGAATGGCAAGGGACTCCAAGCAGCCAAAACAATCTTGAGAAAGAAGAACAAAGTGGGAGGACTTACATTTCCCAATTTCAAAACTGACTACAAAGCTACAGCAATCAAAACAATGTGGTAACAGTATAAGGATGGACATATAGACCAATGGGCCAGAACTGAAAATCCACAAATAAACCCACACATCTATGGCCAACTGATTTTCAAAAAGACTGTCAAGTCCGTTCAATGGGGAAGAATGGTCTTTTCCACAAATGGTATTGGGACAACTGGATATCCACACGCAAAAGAATGAAGTTGGACCCCTACCTCACACCATATTCAAAAGTTAACTCAAAATGTATGAATGACTGAAATATAAGAGCTAAAATCATTAAACTCTTAGAAGAAAACATAGGGGTGAACCTTCCTGATGTTGGATTTGGCAGTGGATATAACACCAAAGGCATGAGTAACAAAAGAAAAAATGATATACTTGACTTCATCAAAAATGAAAACTTTTGTGCATCAAAGGATATTATCAAGAAAGTGAAAAGATAACCTATAAAATAGAAGAAAATATAGGCAAATTATATATCTGATAAGGGTCTAGTAACCAGAGTATGTAAAGACTTCTTACAACTCAACAACAAAAGGGCAAAAATCCAATTTTTAAAAATGGGCAGAGGACTCGAATAAATATTTATCCAAAGAAGATATACAAGTGGCCAACAAGCACATGAAAAGATGCTTAACATCATTAGTCATTAGGGAAATTTAAATCAAAACCACAATGAGGTATAACTTCACACCCACTAGGATAGCTTCATAATAATCATTTAAAAAGGATAATAACAAGTGTTGGTGAGGATGTGGAGAAATTGCAACCCTCCTACATTGCTGGTGGAACTGTAAAGTGGTCCAGCTGCTGTAGAAAACTGTTTGGCCGTTCCTCAAAAAGTTAAACGTGGAATTATCATATGACACACCGATTCCACTCCTGGGACTGAAAACAGGTACTCAAATAAGTACATGCACGTGAATGCTTATGGCCGCACAATTCACAGCAGCCTCTGGGTGGAAACAGCCCAAATGTCCCAAATGAATAAGCAAACTGTGGTTTATTCATACAATAGAATATTACTCAGCCATAAAAATGAATGAATGCCACAACATGGGTGAAAAATGAATGAATGCCACAACATGGGTGAACCTTGAAAACATTATGTTAAGTGAAAGAAACCAAGCACAAAAGATCACATATCGTATGATTCAATTTATAGGAAATATCCAGAACAGATAAATCAATCCATCAGGACAAAATGCAGATTGGCTGGTTGCCAGGCGCTGCGATGACAGGAACGGGGGAACTTCTAAAAAGGGTTTTAGTTTGCAATGATGGACATGTTTTGGAACTAGATAGAGATGGTGGTTGCACAACACTGTCAATGTACTAAATGCCACTAAATTATTCACTCTAAAATAGTTCATTTTACATCATGTGAATTTCACCTAGAAAGTGATTTTGTAAAAAAAAAAGTAATATATGTTATCAAGATAAAATGAGTCATGTGAAACCCAGTTTCAAGGGCAGTAAATACATCTGTCAATAGATGTTTCCACACTATATTATCTGCTTACATAAGCACTGCTTCCTTTATTCTAGGAACTCTCTGCAGCTCCAGCACTTAGCACAGGATTCAATCAGAAAAATACTTGAATTGAAGGAGGCCCGGTTCTTGGCTCCGCACAACCTGTCCAGTCACTGTAGGATGTGGTTATCGCGCCACCTAGTGGTCAATTTGTAGGTTGCAGAGAACCCTTAGCTCACTCTTAACTAAGGCCCGAGGTTACTTTCCGCCTTTTCTTCAAACTGAAACGGTTTAGGTCGTTGGTCACGAATACAAGCATCAGGGTTATACGCCTTCTCGAAGATTTCAAATTTTAAAATAACAAAACACTCTGTCTTACCCTGAATTCCCTAGGAGATAGAGCCTGAAGCCAAAGCGTGGGTGCTATGCCTTATTGGGAACTGCAGTCTGCAGGAAAGCGAAAGTGGGGGGAAATGGGGAGCAAGGCAGGGAGGAAGGGAGAGCAAACGTCAGGTGGTGCCCAGCTAAGCCGGCCACAGTTTTAGGACCAGGACAGACGTCCTCAGAGAGGCCACAAGAATCTCCCGGGACCCCAAATGGAGGTGTTGCTGGTGGGGGTCCTGTGGGAGGGATGGGGGGATTCTCTGCCTGCTCCATCTTCCTTCCCTCGAAGTCGGCCCCACCTGGAGTCTCTTCCTCTACACCCACCCTGGCACCACGTGGGGCTGACCCCCTCCTCCTGCAATGACAAAGCCCCACCGCGATGACATGGCCCCACCAAAACTTCATGTTTCCCTCTTGGTGACATGGTCCCATTCATAAAGGCAGCCATGGAACTCAATACGATTTACTTCCCTGGAGACGTAACCTGTCCCTCTGCAGCTTCCAGAAAGCAGCTGGTGGTCTTTCCAGAGACATAACTCTGCTGGAGGGAGTCCTCTGTAAACGGGGTTCTGCACCATGTCAACGTCAAGGGCATCCCCACACATGGCCATCATTTCTTCTGTCTGTGGGCATCCATGGATGTCCACATCCCTTGTAGCAGTTCTGCAACAACACCATGGCCATCACAGCTCTTCTAGAAAGGAGCTTTGGGAAGCTACCCACGACTACTTTATTATTAATGAGGCACAGATGTACAGCTAGCTCCATAGCCTTGTCCTTGGGTCATATTTGCAAGCAGTCTTACAGTTCTTAGAGGATTGTTTCTGGAGAAGTGGTTAGTTCAAGGGAAGGCCAAAGATGACCATTTCATTTGAACCTCCAACTGTCTGCGTGAGGTAAGTGGGGAAGATTATTATAATTATCTCCATTTTACACGCATTAAAGCCAGGCCTCAGCCTTTCAGAATAAATATGAAGCGGTAGATTTACTTGCTGCGTCTTTCTGGAAATACCAGACTCCTTCTGCTTGTTCTCGTGGAAAGCCTGCATCCCCACATGTATATTATTCCACGTCTGCGTTTTAAGATAACACACATTCTAGTGTGGTACAGTCTTCTGTTCACTTTTCCATCTTGGCTCCTCTCTCTAGCCAAATCATAAATATTATGGATGAAAACAGAGACACAGAAAAAATTGTTAACATATGCTTTTGCACTTTGAGTTGTTTTAATTAATCTGAGAATAGGTCAAACCGCGATGACTGAAAATGAACGCGTACTAAAGTCTGAGTCTATACCGCCCCCTTGTGGTCAATAGTAGTATCGCAGGAATGCGGGGGTGCTGATGAGAAAGAAATGCAAAATTATTTCTGGAAACTGCTTGTGCTGTGGTTATTAGTGTGGCACGGAATTTAATTCTTTCGTTGTTCCTTAACTTCTCCAAACTCTCAGATTCCTCTTCTGTAAAATGCAGTGAATGTGGGAGTTACTGGGAGCAGATGAAGCGGGAGACGACAGCTCTGTGCTGGCGCCAGGCCAGCACACAGGAGTTGACGCCCCCCGTTTGTTAAACCAGAGCAACTCAACTCAAACACTAACCAGAGAGGCTTCTAACGGAGTCAGTCCAAATCTTACTCTAATTTGATTCTACATTAAAAATCCCACATCCTATGGACTTTAAAACCTTTCCAAATTATGTTAACATCTAAATGTTATTTCCTTCATTGCTAATTTCTTAGGAGGAAAAGCTCTTCAATAATTTTGAGGTTTCTGTCTTTGAATTAAAAAAGCTAATTTTGGAGGGGTTTCTCAGACGTAGAAATTTTTTAAAAATCACAACTGGGATTGTCGATTGTTTATTTCACCAAAGAAGACATTTTAGAAAGTCAGTTTCCAACTGTCATCATGATTTCAAATAAGGATGAGTATTTTAACACTCAGAAAAAAAGTAGGAAGGATGTTATTTCAAAACAGAGAGTAGCCCTTTCAAGTGGAAGCCTACTGCCTTGTCTTTACTTTTCCTCGCTCTGATGGCCATTAGGAACTTTCCTCGCAGGTTGTCGGCAGCAATGGACCACCATTTAGAAACCAACGAGTGAAGGTAGAGGCCAGGTGAATTGGGTAATTTTCCAGATTCAGGAAAATTAAGCCCACGTGGATATGTGACAAGACACAGAATGTAAATTTGGAAATATTCCGAGATTTCTCCCTCCTGGTACCTCAGTTTGCACCGTCAAGGTGACCGGCAGTCCACATGGTACAATGGGCGTCTTTCTACACTGACATCACCGGGCCACAGCTGTCCGTGGGCTTCCCTGAAACAGCACGCTCTTGGTCTTTCTCCCTCCTCCCTGGCCACTTCTTGTTCGTCTCTTGCAGGCTCACCCCCTCTACCAGTTTCTGCCCACTGGTCCCAGAGCCCAATCTAATTCCTATGACGGTCATTTGAAGGCATGGAGACTTCATCACATTTATTCTAAAGATTTTCTCCAAGCTGAGAATCACGAAGTCTTTCATCTTCTCTTCATTTGTCATGACACCCACACTGCAGAGTCCTCGTTGCCCTCCCTTGGATGAGTTCAAGTTTGCAGATGTGGCTCACGGCGCACGGGGGTCCCAGGAATGGCAACAGGCAGTGCAGGCCTAGGCTGCAGCCTTGTCCCCTCCATTCATTACGTTCTTATTAATGTCAGGACTGTTCCTATTGACGAGCACACCGCTTTCCATCCTTAGTGATTTAGCTTAATTCTATTTAATTAATTTTATTTAATCTCTACTTATACAGTTGTATCTTCTTATGCCCAACTCATAACTCTGGATGTGTGTCCATTTAACATTGCACTAGCAAAGTTAAATGACCTTGTAAATTTTTTAATGATGGGCCCCAACTAGATAAATGTTGGAGTATCCGGCCATCGGATGCGAGGTCTTATTAATTTCTCAAATTTGTTTCTCTGTTTGGGAGACTGAAAGAGCATGTGCCCACGGAAGACTCAGATAGCTCCGCAGGTCCAGAAGTTAACAGAGAGCAGAGGAGGCCAGCTCTCTTTAAATATTGGAAATGGCCGAATCAAAAAAAACAAAACCAAACCAAACCCTAGACAATGAGAATACAGTCGGTTTTCTGATGGAATCCAGGTGTATTAGTTTCTTAGGACTGTTGCAGATTATTACAAACCTAGCAGCTTGAAAGAACAGAAATTTCTTTCTTTCTCACAGTTCTGCGGGCTAGAATCTGAAGTCAGAGTGTCAACATGGCAGCGCTTCCTCCAAAGGCTCCATGGGAGAATTCTTCTGTGACTCTTCCAGTTTCTGGTGGCTCCAGGCGTTCCTTGGTTAGTGGCTGTATCATTCCAATCTCTGCCTCCATTTTCACATGTCTTTTCCCCCCGTGTCTTCTCCTCTTTGTCTCTTATAAGATACTTGTCATTAGATTCAGAGCCCGGGTGGGTAATCCAGGATGATCTCATTGTGACATCTTTAATTTAATTACATCTGCAAGGACCCTTCTCCCAAACAAAGTCACATTTACAGGTTCCAGGGAGTAGAACGGAACATATCTTTTTGGGGGACATCATTCGACCTATTACAATGAGGCCATCGTATGGCCTCAAGGTCCCTGATACCACGGACTCTGGTTGCTACTTCAGATGACTTTGTAGTTTTACTTTTCAAGCTTACTTTATAAGCTCATCAGTCACCACAATTACTCACCCCGCCCCCACAGTTTCTTTTTTCTTTTCTTTTGTATCATCCAACTTGTCTAATCTAGCTGGGGTTGGATAAATTGGATTTCTTGGCAGAGACAATACATTTTCTGGGTGGTCTCCAAACAAGCTATCTGAACTTGATCTCGATTTCTGATCTGTTCTCATTCCTGAGCAACTGTATTGTGACAGGATGGCTGTGAGGGTCCAGTGCTGGCACTATTATTTCGAGCGTCGAAGGCTGCCTTTGTACAGAGGCCTGAAAAGTGAGTGTACAGATTCCAGTTTTAACCTGATCTAAATTCTGAGCTTAGTTTCTGCCTGATGATCCTTTATTAGACATGAATTTTACAAATATCTTCTCCCCATCTGAAGATTGTTCCCTCTGCCTTTGGGATTGATGTCTTTTGATGTTCAAAAGTTTTCAATTTTAATATAAGCAAACTTACAAATCTTTTTCTTGATATGCAGCAAAAAAGTTGCAGAAACACATGGCAGAATTCTGTATATATATAAAATTTAAACACAGGCAAAGTAATGCTATACGTTGCTTGGAGAGACACAGCTATGTGGCAAAAGTATAAAGAAATGCATGGAAATAATAAACACCAAGTTCAGGGTGGTGGTTATTCCTTGAGAGAAAGAATAGGGTGTGATTCAGAGAGAAACAAAGGGCGCCAATTTTGTTAGTAATATTATTATTACTTTTTTAAGCTGAGTGGCAGGCACAAAGCCAAAGTAGTCTAGAATCCACTTCTTCTCCTCCTGCCAGACTTTTTCTACTTGGGGAGAATGCCTTAACATACAGAATCTTTAAAGTCACTTTCAAGCTTGACATCAGCTTCACCCTTAAACACTCAGCATGAGCTCTCTGTGCATTCTGATTGGGATGAGAACTGCACTGACTTAATCATTCTTTACCTCTCCTGTGTTCCTTGGGAAGATTGCGGGGTACACAGGAAAGGAAAAGAAAGCTTTGCTCTTCTGATATATGTTTTCTAGGAATTTTCCATTTGCAAATGTCACATACTATATTTCTAGAAGATATGTTAAAGTGATCAGTTGCTAGTGAATTTTATAGATTTATACCAATAATTTCTCTTTCTTTTTGCTGGACTTGTTTTCATTCATTCCCAGCAAGCACGCTATTTATGGTTGAGACATTCTCATTAGGATGGGCTCTATTCCACGCAATGCTCACATGCCTTTTTTCCTGACTATAACTGGGGGAAGTAGAGCTGGACACATGCAGCCCCCTCTGAAGACTGAGCAGGAACAGGCGCCTCTATGCTCTCTAAAGGTTGTGTTTCAACGTCATAGTAAATTCAACTCAACAATTACATAGAAATTTGCGGAGCACCCGCTGCCTGGGTGCTTAGCACAGATCTGCTCCCTGTCCTCAGGAGCTTTCACTCTAGTTGAGGAAGAATGAAGAGGGAAGTGTAATACGTATAGCAATACCCATAAGGCAGATACGTTGAATTTGAGCTTATTCCATTTATTCTTGTTTTTCCTCAATACCTTCCCTCTTTACCTAAAACTATTGCTGAGAAGCCAAAGCCAATTCTTCTAGTAGGGTGGTTGGATAATTCTCAAGTGCAGTCACGTGCTTGCCCAGTGGCTAGTGAGTGACCTGTAACGCTTTGACTTCTAAGAAGGCGGGGATCCAAAATATGACATTGTTGCTAGCAATTCTACGTAATAGTATTCTCTCTTCAGATGTGGGTTAAGTTGCTCATGGGGCAAATCACGCTCAGCTTTAACTTGGTCAAGCGGTTTGCTCTCTGGGAATAATGAGGTGGATTTTCCCATTGCTTATAACCAAACTGGAAGATACCCTAAGACGAAAGCTACGCCATGACCTGACACCTCAGTGCAGCTCTGGTGATCCCTAGGGTGGCAAAATGAGTTTGGAAATGGATGGACCATGGATAGACTTTCTCATTCTATTGAGCGTATAAAAAAGATGTATTATCATAGGGCACTGAGAATTTACCACAAGTATCATTTTGGTTAACTACAAATATTTTGTTACACGTACGCATACATGTATATAATGATTAAAATAACGATAGTTAACAATTATTGAGTGCTAGCCCCGTACTAAGTATGTTTCATTGGTATTTTCATTGAATCCCATCAATAACTTTCTGAAGTGGAAATTTATTTATTATTTATTTTACTTATTTATTATTTTTCTTTATTACAACGAACAACCCAAGATTCAGCAAGGTTAAATGAAGTGCCCAAAGTCGCGTAACTATTGAGTGACACGGTTGGGATTTGAACCCAGGGCTACCTTACCTCAAGCTCATGCCTTGACGACCACACGCTACTGCTTCTTCCAAAGCCGAGGAAGCTTTGGTTTTGTGCATAGCCTTTAGTGCAGGGGGACACTGAGGAAAAGAAAATGTTACATTTACTTGTCAAAGAAGTTGTTGGGAAATCTACAGCCAAAGGGGTAAAGGGAAATCCCTCTCATCAGGGAAAGAAGGATTAGAAATGAAGTCAGTCGGGCAATATTGTCTTCCCACTTGTCTCTCCATGGGTCCCTGCTCCTTGTTGGAGTCTGTTTCCTCTCCTCCTCCCCCTTGTTCATTCTTTGCACCTCTGAAGGAATCATCATTAATTTTCTGTGAGACTCAACACTTGTTAAGTGTCCCTGCCTTGCAATTAATAATTCCGATGAACACTAGTCGCTGGAGACCTGACATGCTTCAGTTCAAAGACCACAGCCCAAGTGTTTATGAGCCATTCCATAAAACAGGAAATGGCTTGTTTTTCCTGAACAGTTGCCCTTGAATCAATCTCCTTGCCAAAAATCACACCGTGTGTAGCTGTTACCTGTTTTAATAGATAGAGGACTATAGTTTTTGCTTCCTGGTCCCAAATTTCAGTGTGCTTCCAAAGACAGACTCATAGACAATGGCTGCATCCATGGATGTAACCTGGCAATTTTGTCTTTTCATAAGATCACTGAAAGTTGGGCCTTGATATCTGGGGAGAAGTTAACACTTACTCCTCCCTTCCCATTCTGCTTGACCGTGTGTCTATTAAATTCTGTTTTATTAATAATGTAAGCTAATATTCCTTGAGTGTTTATATTGGACCAAGTCCTAAGCCTTAGAAGCGTGGGTTCTCAGAACCACCCTAGAAGATGGGAACACTTGAAAAGATTCCGTGTAGAGAACTTTAGCTACTTTCCCAAAATGATGCAGCAAGTAAGTCAAATGAACTCAAAAGCGTCTGACTCTGGAGCCCTCGCCTCTGACCACTGCACACTGCTGCCCCGCATGGGTTTGCACCTTACAGCTTTTAGTATTTGTGGTTTTCCCCTTGTCTGGTTAGTCCAAGGAAGTACTGTTGGCAGGGAGTCTGGATGGATGGATCCATCCAAGGTGCATGGATGAAAAAGCTGCATGGATGAAAAAGAGAAATGGCCTGGTGAGGAAGGTGAGAGAGGACTGAGAACATCCTGTGCAACTTGGGCAGCTGTCCTGGCGATTCTGAGCAAGTGAATGTTAAGCAGCTTTGCTAGATGGGAGGGACGGGAAGTGGATGGGAGGCGAGGATATAGAGCTGGACCAAGAGTAGTTCATGTTGACTCCTTCTGAGGACCTCCTTTCTCAGCCTTTGAAAGTAGAGTCCTTGCTATTTGATCTTTGTTTCAAACAATTTTTACAATGATTCATGAATTTCATTTATCCATTCAACATGCATTTGGACACAACAGGTAGATGTAGGGTACTATGCTTGACATAAGGAGTACCAAACAGAATCGAACGTGTCCCTGACATAAAGGAGCTCATCATCAACTGGGGATGGTGAATGGAATGGCAATGTAAGGTGGTGACAAATAGCATGGCTTGTGGACCTAAAGGAAATGGGTTTACATCTGAGCTCCACACACACAAGCTGTGTAATCACAGGCAAACCACTTAATTTCCTTGAAGCCTCAGTCTCCACATCTATAGAATTTCATGTTTAATAGGAGGAGTAGAAATAATGCATGTGAAATGTACAACAGGGTTCCTACCGTGTTATATGTACTCAGAAAATGTTAGCTATTGTTATTGTGTAAAGAAACAGTTGCCTTTCATTACAAGAAGTGATATAATAGATGTATGTACTATGAAAATGAATCCTGTAGTGATCATGAAGACATTCCAAAGGGTCAAGAGATTTGATCTAAAACGTAAATGATTACAAGTTTGACAGGCAAACAAGGTGGGGTTGGAGGGGCCTTCTAGACAGAAACAACGGCCTATGCAAATGCATGGAGATTGAAGACAGCCATCAGTGTGTTTAGGGATCAGTAAGTTGGTTGGTTGGAAGAAGCAAGAGAAGGTGAAGAAAAGGTGAATTTGGAGAGGGAGCCCGAAGCTGGATCCTTAGGAGTCTTATGGACTTTATTAAAAAGACTCCTTCCTAGCAAGTCTCTTGAGATCATTGAATAAACGAAGTTACAAAAGTATCAGCTACACCTCAAAAAACTGATGGAAATAATTTTGCCTTGACAAAGAATATTTTTAAAACCACAGAGATTGTAACTTTCCAAAAAGAAAACACTCTATGGCAACAAGACTTGACTATGTGTCAAAAGATGAAATATTTTCCATAGTAAGGGAAGGGGGCGATAGAAGGCCAGACACTCATTGTTCTAAATGGATAGATTCATTCTATTCTTCTCTGAATTAATTCGTTCTCTTTCTCTATTTGCTGTCTTACCCTCGAAACACAGGAAAAATTTAAACCTCAGCAAGCGAAATAGCAGGGCTGTTGCTGCATTGTCTAGTTTCCCTGAGTTGTTCTTTGAACAGAGATGTGGCAGTGGGCCCGGTGAAAGTTGATGTTCGGGCCAAAGCACTCATAATTTTTTTTTTTTTTTTTTACAAAATCCACAAAGATCTTAGCACTTGCCGTGTTTCTACTGTAGTTACTACCTTATGCCAAATAGTGCCTGGAATCTTTGCAAATGTCTTGCAAATGAAACAGCAATTTGGGAGGCCAAAAAATAGTCCTGTGAGTATAACATAACATTTATTCCCAGTACAGAATGACTGCCTCTAAGGACCAAGAGTTGCTTTGATTCTCTTGGAGTGTTGGCGTCAACAAGGACAGGCTGATTGCTTCTGTTGTTTATCAGAACTGGAATTATGGCTTTGAGATGAAATCACCAAAAAGTAAGAGTGAACTTTCTATTAATCAGATGGCTTTGAGGACTTGGTTTTTCTTCTTGAATTTTCAGCTTAAATTAAGGTTTCTCCAACTCCTTTTTGCATTAAATATAAATTGTTTTAACCCTTTTGAAAATCTTCCTGAAATATGGGAGGCCAGCCTTGTGAATTCCACGCTAGAAGGCACAAGTGAATTATGCAATGCCTCAGGGTCGTGTTATCACACTTGAATGCTCGTTTTACCCAGTTGCAGACCTAAATGGTGGAAGCCCAGGCAAGCAGCCTGTCTGTGCATTCCCAGATGTGCCCAAGACTTGTTTTTATTATGCTACTTGTTATGGACTGAATCCTGTCCCCCCAAAGTTCATATGTTGAAGCTCTAACCTGCAATGTGGCTCTATTTGGAGATAGAGACTTTACAGAGGAAATTAAGGTTAAATGAGGTCATAAATGTGGGCCCTAATCCAAGAGGACCAATATCCTTATAATAAGAGGAAGAGATACCGGAGCTCTCTCTCTCTCCCTATGTGGGCGTAGAGGAGAAGCCCTGTGGAGACACACTGAGAAGGTGGCTCTCTATAAGCCAGGAAGAAAGTTATCTTCAGAAATAAACCCTGATGGCACCTTGATCTTGGACTTGTAGCCTCCAGAATTGTGAGAAAATAAATTTCCTTTGTTTGAGCCACCCGGTCTATGGTATTTAGTTATGGGGGCCGTAGCAGACTAGTACACTCCTCTGGATACGATTACAATGAGGATAAAGATAACAAGGACAACGTCTATTTGCTGAGCAGTCATGATGTGCCCAGCTTTGTGCTTGGGTGCTTTGCATATATTGTTTAATCTGGACCACAGTCCTGCGATGGGAACTTGTCTCATCAGTTGGCACTTTCTTCCAACAGGAGAGTGAAAGAAATGCTCTGGCGAGTGGTTCTGACCTCCCATTAACTAAGATTTGGTCATTCAAGGAATCGTTATAAAATGAAGAGAGTTGTTTTCAAGGCACACATGAAAGTCATCTCATTAACTTAATCTGCCAATCTGAATCTCCAGATTCTGCCTTTCAGATCCAAGGCAATACGTTTATCACATAATGAATATCAAAGTTGCACTTAAAACCTTACAATCTGGTTTTATGTGGCACATCTGCTACAAGAGTTCTGTTGTGGAATCAGACAAGGGACTGTAAAAGCCTATTTTTTACAGCAGAGGGCGGCCTACGCCTGTGAAAGAAACAAGAATGCGCCCCCCGCCCCTGCCATCTCAAAACTACACTGATCTTTTCTCCCTCTTTTTTCCTGATACGTTTTTCTGAAAATTTGCCTAAATTTAAAATTGTGTTCCTAGATGAGTCTCAGTAGAAAATCACCTTGAAAAAGATTATTTTTGGTAAAATAAAGCCTGCTAAGGAGATTTTGATGTGGCTCTTCCCTGGAGAATAATTCTGTAGTGTCAAAGAATAAATTCTATTTTATTTTGTTTCATTTTTTTACCGTAGACTTTTTTAAATTACAGAAAATTTCAAACATATAGAAAAGCACAGAAGACATTAGAACAGATAAAGAAGACTATCCACCATTTGGAGATATGAAGCAAATTGTACTAGATTTTAATTTGCTTTTTCTAAGCACTTGCAAACTTGTCCTATTTGCCAGCAAAATCTGAATGAAAGTGGTGAGTAAAGGAGATGTGGAGCACATGTCAGAAGTTTGGAATTGTCATCTCTACCTATCGCTAACTCATTGAAAGATCTTGAAAACGTTGCTTTACTGACATGATAAAGAATATCTTTGAGTCAAACAATATGGATTTTAATGGTGATTCTGCATTATGCATTTTTGCTTTATGGAACTTGGGCAAGTTATTCAACCTCTTCAAGCCTCAGCTTCCCCACCTATGAAATGTGGGCTGATAACTGTGCCCACTTCATAGGGTGTAGGAATTCAAGGTGAATTGCATATAAAGCGTTTAGCACAGCATCTGGCACATGATAACTGTACAAGGATATTATTGACCTCCTTGGGCTTCATTCCTCATCTTCATGTTCGAAATGATGGATTTAGAAGAGGTCTCTAAGTCCACCATCAATTGAAAATGCTAAATTGTATGTGTTTTTAGCTTTTTGTTGCTAGTGCCCTGATTGGGCTGGAGGTATTGGAGCACAGAGAATCCTATACTCTCAGTGTCAGGCACATAAAAGACATCGATAGTCCATGGTATAAATCTGCATTTCCTAGTTGGTAGTCAAATATCTCCAGGGCCAAAAGCTGATAGCCTTCACTCTATCATGTTCTTTCCCATATTTTTCTTCTGATTCCTTTAAGAGTAAGAACTATAATGTATTTCTGTGTTCAATTCAATTCAATTAGCATCATTTATTGGGTGCCTAAAATATATAAGGCACTTTCGAGACTCTGTGGGGGAAAGATAAATAGACATAACTTCCCCGCATCATGAGACCATAACCTAGTAGAGGATAAGATATAGTTACAAATATCTAAAAGGTAAGAAAGAATGCAATGAATGTTATAAGTAAAATTTATCCTGAGAGGACAGAGGAAAATATTAATTAAGACTATACAAATGAGCCTTCAGAGTGGGTAGAAGTTGGATAGAATGAGATAGAGTGGGCATGGGTGCACAGGCAGGAATATTCTAGAAAGAGAGAAGGGCTCAGAAATTGGCAAAGCCATATTGTAGTTGTCTGGTTAGCTCAGGGATTTCAGGATGGGGTCCAGCAGGAGATGGGACTGGAAAGATAAATTGGAGACAAACTGTGGAGGGCTTAGAATGCCACCTTAAAGACTTTAGACTTCATGAGGAGTCACCAGATCAGAACAGAGTTTTGTTGGGGTGGGGTGTGCAGGGAATGGGTGGTGGTGGAGAGAAAATAAGAATGGAGACTGTATCAGCAAGTGACTTCAGTGGTCTATTCAAGAGGGGTTACAGCCCTGAATTATAACCCCAGTGGTAGAAAGAGGATAGGGAGGTGAGAGAATTAGAGTATGAATCATCCATTCATTTCTTCGTTCCATTTGTGTTAAACACTGACTCTGACGGGATACTTGGCTCAAATTGGGGATTCAAAGAGAAATCAGAGGATCCTTGAGCGAGGGGCAGGGAGATAATTTAGTCAATACTTAGATTTTCAAGGACGCTTGTCATGGTGGTGGGAAAGTAGTGGCTGGTGAAGAAACGAGAGAAGTGAAAGACAACAATTCCATTAACAGAGATAGTCAACGTTGGAGAAGAGGATGATGTAAGGGAGGAGGATGAGATCATTTTGGAATACAGCATCTAAATCTCAGTTAGTGGGTGAATGAACACACACATAAGAATGAAGGAATGCATTAAGGTATAAAGGAACGGATGGAGGAATGGGAGCTTTGCCATCCTCCATGAATTGGGCACCTATCATCAGTCTTGCTCTATGATTAAATCTCTCTGAGCAGAGAAGTCTCTCAATATTCCAAAACCCTTTTATGATGAAGAGCAAATAAGGAAGAAAAGCAAGATTGGGAGCTTACTTGTTAATTCTGTAGATCCACAGGGCAAAGTCCAGAATGGTAGGATTGGCAGCCAAAATGTCAAAATTTGAAAACAGAAACATTGATTCTGTGTTTTTATGAGATCTTTTAGTATTTTTCCAACTTTTAAATCAAAATTCACTTACTCTGGACTTGTTCTTTTTTCAGTGTTTTGACTTTTTTTACTTCTGATGTTATGACAATTTTCTGTACATTTGTGTGTGTGTGTGTATGTGTGCATGAGAGAGAGATTTTCAATCTCTGTCTACTACTTCAAGTACTTTATTTAACTGCTTGATTTATTATTACAGCAAATTTCTCGCTGTAAAATATTTTTTAAATTCCGTTTTATTATGCCACTAATTTTTATAATCATCGATGTGGTTTTTTTCTCAAAAGAGCTCTAGAGGTGAAGAATGAAGCTTCCAACTGTGTCTTGCCACCCTGACCTCATCTGAGTTAAATCTAAGGATTTGAGGATTAAAAGCATTGAGCTGAGTGATGTCCACAGGCACATGGTGTCATTCACTCTTGGGAGCTCAAGATCCCAGGACTCTACAGGTTGCCCAACTGTACCCTCGGAAGACCCCTCGGTGGAAGAACAAGCCTGAGGTCTTTGAGCATCACGTTCTGCCCTCACTGTGGATTTCCAGACCCTTCCCCACAGAACAGCTCAGGTCGTGCCATTACTGTGTGGCATTGCTGGAGCTAGTTAGGGTCAAGGCATTAACCAACCTGATGGGAAGTCACTTCTGACTGGGAAGCTTCAGAGAGTGGCAAAATATTTGAGATCATCTAAGTCATGTCTAGATAGCCTTGTCTAAAGTATATGGTGTTTTCCACCATAATTTGGTTCCAAATAGAAGATTTGTAGAGTTATCTCACCTAAACATCTATCCCAGACAGGAGCTAAAGATGAGGTTTCTGCACCGGATGACATGTGTCTATGAGGAGGGATCCTGTCATGGCTTGTTCCGCTGGGAACAGGGTTCTCTGGCCACCTC
Organism: Equus quagga; assembly: GCF_021613505.1. Classification (NCBI taxonomy): domain Eukaryota; kingdom Metazoa; phylum Chordata; class Mammalia; order Perissodactyla; family Equidae; genus Equus; species Equus quagga. The sequence continues at coordinate 69,177,227 of NC_060282.1, read as the reverse complement.
CAAGGTAGAGGTGCTTGTCCCAGGAGAGAAGGACACAGGGCAAGAGGCCTCTGTGGACCCTTGTTCTCACGGTTGGGAGGTTGGAGTGTTGTTACTCTGCCCTTACGTGGCTCTGGATTGGGTCTGTGAGACTGAGTTCCAGAGCATTAGGATCCGGGCCCTCTGTTTATGTGGCATTGAGTGCGCAGGGTGGAAGCTGCAGAATCTATAGCTACACAGTTTGAAGCCATGTGGCCAACTGATGTCCCCTGAATCTCAGTTCTGACGTATTTTGTTGGACACAAATTTCTGACCTGTCATTCAACATACAAGGGATTCCCAGGACTCTCCAGGTGGCAGAAAGAGGCTGCACATTCTGGGAAACGGAGACCATACTTTTATAGAGGGGCAGCCTGGCATGAGATTAGAAAATCTCCGGCACGTGGTAGGTTATTGAGTAAGAAATACCTGGGTTCCAGCCCAGTCTGCTACCAAATTATCAGTGTAGTACCCAGTAAGTTAGGTGACTTCTCTGGGCTTCCGTCTCTTCATTCAGAAAATGAGATGATTAGATTAGAAGGTTTTCAAAGTGCGCTTCACAGACAACCCGTATCAGAAGGCCTGTAGTGCTTGTTGTAATACAGATTTCTGGCCCTCGCTCTGGCAGGTCTGTGGGAATAGCTACAAGTGGGCTGGAAAGCTGCATTTTTACTAGCTCCCCAGGCCTCTCTTGATACACACAATACATCCAGGACCATCAGACAGGATGATCCCTAAGGTTCCCTGTGCTGACCTGTAATAGGGCAGATTTGACCTGAGAAAAGTAGGACAGTAATCTTGGATGAGCTTCCGTTCTTCCCACTCCCTTGGAGGCACTACTCCCACGGGATCCCTGGCTTACTTGTCTGTCTACCTAATCCACTCCCACTCCCCACCCTCACACTCCTGGGGTGTAAGGTCCAGGCCTGTCGGAGCTTGTTCTCCTCTTTTCCTGCCCTCACTAAGCCAAGTCAGCCTCGGCTGCAATTATTTCCTCACCCCCTCTGCATCTGCCAAAATGTGCAGGGGTCCACTTGCTAAGAGCGTTTTGGGAACCACTGAGTGTCGTGCTGAGAGGAGGTGCTCCTCTGGTAAGCTTACCCAGGCCAGAACGCCAGGGGAGAGGGGACAAGTGAGAGCGCTCCTCAAGCTAGAATTCAAACCACTCCCATCAAAACGTCAGTCTCCTAGAGACAACGACTCATCCAGGAAAATGATTCCTCTAGGGGAGTTTCAGACCCAGTTAGCGGTGGGGACGGCAAAATCCTGGCAGATGGGTGGGTAACTACTTTTTAGAAGACATGACTTTTCGAGGTTTTTGGAATCTCATCAGTAGGCAGATGCTCCCACAGAAGATCAATTCTCCTTATAAAAGTGCACAAAGCTTCATCTGCATGGCCATGGAGAGGAGATTCAGGTAAAATATCTTGAACCTTGTGGAGAAACTCAAAATACCTAGGGGCCAATCCAAATGTTCACCAGCCCTTCCCAAAAGTCTCAGCCTTGATGAATGTGAGCATGTAGGGACTTCCAGCACCCTAACTAAACATGGTTTCCAAGGGTGCAATTCTCACCTGCTGCCTTGGTTTTCCAGGGCTTTTGAGATTGCAAGAATCATGCATTAGGGGTTATTTCTACTTGTTTCATAAAGATGAAAGACTCAGCCATAAGAGTGAGATGTTCCCACTGGAATTTTCTCACGGGACTCTCTGTTAAGTTACCCATGACGTTTAACACAATCCTAGTGATTTAAGAGAACTCAAAGGATCCTGATAAGCAGCCATGGTCTGAAGATTATTTTCTTTTTAGTGAAGGCGAAAACAGGAAGATACGATTTTCTCAGATCGTGTGGACTAAGCCAGTTAGGGGAGTGGTGTGGGTGGGCTTGGAACCCACCAATCCCATCTTTCTTGGGAAGTGCTACAAGAGCTACACGGACAACTTGAGCCTGTAGGGTCTCTGAGCAACACACACACGTGAGCAGGTAATCACAAGTCTGAGGAAATGCCTCTGTTGGTTTCACCCAATATATATATTGCATCGTCAACCACAACAGCGCTAACACAGTACTATATGAGCAATAACTAACATTTATTGAGTCCTTACTGTGAACTGGGACCTGAACTAAGATTTTTGCATATCTAACCTCATTTAATTTCATTGAATAGTGGATATTATTTTTATTTCTATTTATACAAATGGAAAAGCTAGAATTTAGAGAAGTTGAATGACATCGCAAATCACCCAGCTATTGAGTGGTGGACTCAGAACTCAAACCCAGGGTCTGTTCTCTTAAAATAGGCAATGAACACGTGAAAAACTAACCCAAATCCCATTACTCAGAAGTAACCATTTGTAACATCACTGTTGCAATGCTTTCCAGATTTTCCACTATGAATATTACATATAAAATTTATTTTTATACATATATATAGATATATATCCATCTTTTGTAACCTGTTTTTTTCATTTCACCTAAAAATATATAGCCTGGAAATAGTCTGGTCATTCCAGGTCCCCCAAGTTTTGGCAGCACAAAAGTGCTTATCCAGCATGATGCCCACAAAGCGTGCAAGGCGGTGGTTTTATAAAACACAAAGCTGGGCACCCAAGTAGATATCAAGACCACAAAATCCGACAGCTTTGAAACCTACTCCAGCACATTCTCACATGCCTATATTTTACAGACAAGGGTAATGAGCCCAAGAATTACCGCCCTCCAGCTTCAGGGGAGTGAAAAATGAAGGGTTGTTTTCCAAGAAATGTGACGCCAGACATCTGGCTCAACAGTCAACAGTGCCAGGCCTTCTCTGAAGGCCAGCATCGGCCCCCACTTCCTTCTCACCACCGAATGTCATGGTGCACCCCAAACCAGGGAAAGTTGTTCTTCTACAGGATGTATAACTGCAAGAGGAAAGCAGGTTTTACTGGCTTGTGGTTTCCTAGGCTCTTAGAATGTTGAACACAGCCTGTGCATTGGCAGCTGAAGAACTCGAGAGAAACCACGAGGTTGGAATTGATTAGTTCCTGTTGGTCCCTTTCTTCCGCCAATATCAGTACCTGTCTCTTGATAAATAGACACGTGAACATGCTCCAAACGCAAGGTCCTCGACAGCAAGCAATAAAAATGCGCCTTGACCCACTGAAATAAGTTGTACCAAATGGAGTTATTGTTTCCATTTATTATTTATTAGTCATGTCCCATGGAGTGGCTAGTAGAATAAATATTTTTTCCAGTGGAAAATGAATGTATGACCTCTAGAGAATAACTCCACAATCAGACGTAATAAAGATCACAGAACAACCATTCTCCCCAGCTTGGGCTAAATTTAATTCTCTCTACCCTGAGCAAAATTCCCTTTGAGGATTAATGTATCTCTTTGTCACTTGATCTTTTCTCAGTCCATACCTCATCTTGTCTCTCCATCCTGTTCCTTCCTTTTCTAGCCATCGTAACAAGTTCTCCAATAGTCCCTTCCAGGTGCCACAGTTAAAGAAATATGAGTGAGGTTGATAGGTTTTAAAGGAGCCGAGTGGTCCAGGAATGGGTTTCGAACTGATTCAAAAGAGTGACTGTTTTGATACAATATTTGATTTGGAACTGGAGGAAATATGACACAGCGACATTATCAACTTATTCAGAGTCACTGTCACGTTAGGATGTCTGAAGATCATATGGAGAATTTGATTGATTCGTCTCACTCCCAAAGATGACTTAAAAGAAGATGGAGTGATTAACATTTATAATCATCTAGCATATACTTGATAATTTGGTAGATATAAATAGCAGTATTAAAGATTAATCAAATGGAACACTGTTACTAGATTATTCTTTTAGCCAAAGGAGACAGTGCACTGAGGAAGGACCTATTAGTTTTCCTAGCTTTTCTGCCATTAAAATAACTCCTGCAATACCACCTGCCTTGTTCTATTTTTTCATTGTCAGAATTAAGAGTACCTTAACAATGTAGATGCTGGTGGCCTTCCCCCTAGCCTGGTAGAATAATGCTGAGTTGCTTTCTAAGGTCCATAGTGCTTCTATTGACCTCAAACTTCAATTATACACTGTTTTTCGCTAGAGTGAGCTTTCTAAATGATTGTCAACACCCCTCTTAATCATATCAATGGCTCCCTTTGGCAATAAGGATAAAGTATAAACTCAAGAGCTTGTCTTAAAGAATTCATCTCAGTCTGGCCCCCGGTCATCTCTCCTGCTACTTCTCCTCACTATCAACTCCCCAGCCATACTGTGAAGCACCACGGGTTCCCATATTTCCATGTTTGTAATAATAAGTAGGCCTGAGTGCAGGCTCGCCCTTCTACCTGGACCCTACGGTTCCATACCTCAAGCCCCAGTCTACATTTTCTTAGGTCTTCACTTGGAAGTCACTTCTTAGCAGATGCCTTTCCTCACCATGGTAAGTAACCCTCGTGTGAAGCTCCCTTGACATCTTGAGACTGTCATTTGTAGTTATTACAGTACCTGCCAAAGGGCCACCTCCCCTGCTTCTCAGGCTACCTCCCTCCATAGCTATTTCTCTGTTCCACTCTTAGCTCCAATCCTATTCATCTCCTGCAACCCTGGACCACTCTTTCCTGAGACATGATGCCTCTCCCTTGCATTGGCACTAGAGGAGGGAAGGAACATAGGTCAAGGTGTAATTCTTTATTCCCACTAAATGACCATCTATGGGTGTAGGAGAGTATCTGAATTTACTGAGGATTTGCAGAGCTATTAGAAATTGACGTCACAGCAACAGAAAGGACCTGTAGAACCAAATATTAAATAGCTCTGGACTAAACGTCCTTTGGTGCCCATCCCCTCCTGACAATTTCTCACTTTTCTCTGCAGTTCCAGCCCTCCTTCCCTGCAGGCTGTGTGCTTTCTCTCACCCTGCCCTCTATACTCTGCCCTCCTTTCCCTTCTGAAATTACAGTTCCTTTCTTTCTTTTATTTTACAAGGATGACTTGCTAGCCAGGATGATCCTTTTCAGATACAAATCATGGTTCCATTGACTCAAAACTCGGCATCTCACTCAGCATAAAAGTCAAATCCTTATAGGCCTCTGATGGGCGTGTAAGGACCTATAAGGTCGCCATTACCTCTCAGACCTCATCTTCCACTGGTCTCTGAGGCATTCCCTCCGCTCCACTGGTCGGGGCCTTCTTGCTGCTCTTAGGAGCTGGAGGCACACTCCCATCTTAGGTCTTTGTGGTGCCTGGTGCCTCTACTTGGAACGCTGTTTCCCAAATGGCCACATAGCTAATTTCCTCATCCCCCTAAGAGGTCATTTCTGAACTGTCTCCTTCTCAACAAGTCCTACTCTGTCCACCCTGAATGAACAAACTCCCAGCACTTTCGCCCTCTAAATTGTTGGCTAGGGTTGTTTGTCTCCCCTCACTAGACTGTCAGCTCCATAGGAGACAGGGTCTTGGATTTGGTTTACTGATGGATCCCAAGAGCCAAGAGAGTCTAGCACACAGTAGGCTCTCAATAAATACATGTGAAATGAATAGGCCCCTGCTAACTCATATCCTCTTCCCACCTATAAGGTATTTTTTCTACACAAAGACAGTTCCCACCCTCAGTGATTTAGGTTAAAAATTTTTGTATCTTTTATATTCTATTCTATTAAAATTGCCCACTTTCTCACTTACGATCCTCACTAGACTGCTTTTAAGTTCTTTGGAGGTGGGGACCTCCACATCTTATTATTGTGGAGAGCATCTTAATAATGCTGGGTTGGTTCATAACAGATTCTCACTAAATATTTGTTGAATAATTAAATAAGAATAATGTCTGGCAATTGTACACTGCTTTATTTATATACAGAGTACTTTAATCCTCCCTCAGGGTAATAGTATCATTCCCATTTTAAAACTAAGGAATTCAAAGCTTAATGAATTCCAAGTCCAAGGTCATGCAGTAAGGAGCAAACTGAAGTCGAGCTTTTCACCTCTAAATCCTGAGTTTTTTCCATTACATCACTCTGCCTCCCCATTCTCAGATCCATTCTGTTTCTGGGACTCTAACGCTATTTGTTGCTATATTCAAACAACGCCAGGAGAAGTGCTTTGTCGGGTCACTTAGTGTCAACATCAGAAACTCTTCTTTCCCCCAGGAACCATAAGTGGACATATCACACAGATCATGGACACTGTAACCTTGTCTCCTACGGCAGATGTGCACGAGGCAGTCCCTCACGTGGGGTGATATGAGTTATCCCAGAGCACTCACATCTCCAAGGCTAAGGTTGTGGTCCCTGAACTTCCTGTCTCATGAGCTTTGACTCCTGGCCAGTAACCAGCAATTCTCATCAAAAATTCACTGTATGCGGGCGTACATCCGCAGGAACTTTCGCATTAGTAAAAATTAATTTTGTCATCTAACTGAAAGTCAGCTTGTCTTATCTTTTTTTTGGGTGGAGTGTCATTTCTAAGATTTTTTCTGCTTTTAAACCATATCATCTAATTCTGTGAATGCGTCTTTCAGTAAACACATCCATTTCATTTTAATATTCTGTTTGCTTTCATTTTCCCACAGATACATGTTAAAGGAAATTTCACTCATATTTTCTCATTTATTTACACTGTGCAGATCAACATACTACTTTTTCACGATATTTTGGTGTCCAGGTGACCCACCGTAGGCTATATAGCAAGCCAATGGCAGAGTCAGGATTCCAGAACATAAATCCTCTGAACATTGGGCTACAGGTCTTTAAGAAACAAGCCTTTGGGATGTCATCTCTGAGGGAACTGGCTTCTACTTGGAGATTTTCTCCACGCTGTCCAGTACTGCCAAAATGTGTGTTCTGTTTCCCTGGCATGAAGTAGGAACCAAAGTGGCAATTTTTATTTCTAAGATGAGAGCAGGGGTCTAGAACATGGATTTAGTTATAGAATTGGCAATTACTGGCACTAATCATATTAGTGTTCATTTCTTTGATACGTGCCATTCACATTTAAGAACTGTGGCCACTGAAAGGAGTTGGGAAAACCTTTGTGTTTGTCTCTTTGAAACACCCATTCCATAGAGGCGAATTACCCCATGCAGGTTAGCACTGAACAGTTGATTCGCCAAACCATACTTAGGTGTGCAAGGCATTATGATCTTGGGATCGCTGAAATTTTCCTATGTTCTGCAACTTGGATCGATCCTGGAAAATGATAACAAAAGCATTCTCAATTGCGGTGAGTTCTTACAAAGTATTATCTCCCTTTCCTCTATGTGAGTGCAGGGACATTTCCCAAGCTCTCGTCTCTGTATTTGTTGGTGGGAGCTGTGGGAGGGAGTAGAATGTCTTAACTGTGATGGAGAGGGTAAGAGATGACCCTGGAGCAAGTGGCAAGGAAGTGGGAGGGTAGAAAAGAAAGTCTGAGGTGCTGTCAGTCAAGTGCCTGGGCCGGTGAAACAGCTCCTGGGGTGGGACCAACAAATCATTTGGCTGCAAAGACAAGGCCACTCACACCAACCATTCCTTTGATGATGCCATTCATTTTGCATCTACTTTGAATTGCTACTGACTGACATATTGTAAAACTACAATGAGTTTATCATGTAAACATAGTCTAAACTATTTTATTTCATCCTCTAATAAACCCTGATATACCTCCTAATCAAAATAAACCTTCATGGATGTATCAGAGTACTTATAGGTTCTTTTTTTAATGAAAAGTAAGTTTTAAAATCTTGAGTTAAATAGTTTAATGGAGCATGGATATTCTTGCCACGTGTTAATTATACCTCTTGCTAAATAAGGATTGGAACTAGCTTGCCAGGTCACATACAGATGCATGAAATATCTCATGGGACCAAGAGTAATTATTCTTCTCAAGATTCTATGCCTCCATTTTATTTCTCAGGATAGATCTATAAATCTGATAGCAATTGTACTACATCAAGTGTATGAAGCTGCTAAATAAACGTAAGGAAAAGACAGGATACTTAAAATGTCACGTCAAAGTCAATAACTGGGTGCTTCGCAGCAAAGACAAGTTTACATCAGCATGGATACCAACACATGGAAGCAATTAATAGAAATATTTTCAGTGAGAAATAGAAACATATCTATGGTCATTACTGAAATGCGTTAAATAAGATGAACTTTTTGGAGAAAGTGAAAAAATAATATTTACTAAAAAAATAAAACCTTTTGGCTGTCATACAGTAATGTATAATAATAGTGTTTCTGAGGTTCTCAGTCCTTCAATCCTCTTTATTCATGAGTGTGTTGGAAACAGCAGATTCTGATTCAAATCACCTTAAATTCAAGGACTGCATTAATGTCTGTTGGCCTCCTTGGAGGATTTTTCTAGAATGATTGTGCTGTCTGGAATTTTATTTATTTGTTATCAAAATAAAGAAGAAATAATTCAGTGTTGAATATGGATCACACAGCATATATGCCTTTTAAGATATTATTTGCTTAAAAATTATCCATATTCCAAAAAAAAGCAAAATTGCCCCCACCTCATGTTTTTCACTCCTTAAGCCCCAAATGACCTAAGCTTAAAGATACTTGAAAAATAAAGGTCTCCAGAGGCTATTCAATGTGTGGAATGAATTAACAGGAACCACAATGGCACTAAAGTTAATAATTATATAGTAAAAGAATGAGAAATTGGCATGCTTCTGAAGCTAACATAACAAACAGGGAACTTGTAAGAAGCACACTTTGCCAAGTTTAAGATGAACTCAAAAACAAGAACTTTGAACCAGAATTGTACCTATTTTCTATGTTAGTTTGCTCCAAGTTGATTTTTTGTTCTTAAGGGGAAAAGGTCTAAAAGTGTATATTTTGCAAGTGACAAAAAACTGTTGGATGTTAAATGGCTCTTAGAAAATAATATATCTATGATTCAAGTGTAAATGAGTCAGAAACATATGGATTAGATTTCCCTTAAATCTGTTCAAATATTAAAAGGTAGGGGGGAAAAGGCACTTGGCAAACGTATTGGAAGTTTTTCAAAACTGTGATGTCAAAATGTGTACTTTGAAACTGCTACGAAGTCTGGATTCTCCCTAGACTTAGTGATTGGCTTAAGCAGGTAGATCCCATAGTCATAGAAAGTCAATTTAAATCATTTCTTTGACAGTGGAAACCTTCATGTAAGAATCATTTACCAACACTCAACTGGAAACTCTGGAAAGAGATTCATCTGCAAAGTGAAAAATTAAAAATCGCATATCTAAGTGGACTGAGCAAGACCAATTTTAGGCAATAAATTCTGAATGTCTGATTGTGCATTGATCTTTTTAAAATTAACGTGCTTTCAGACATTTGATAGGTGTGTTGCACTAACCGTTACATTGTGCTATGCAATCACTCAGGGTGATATTCAAAATATTTACTATCTGATAATTTGTGGACACCATATTCAGAAGAAGTGCGTATCTGCCAAATGTAAGCCCTACCAAGAACTATCTTTTTTGGAACTGTGAGTTCAATAAAGGTAAATGAAATGCCTTTGGAACTCTGGAAATTAAGTTGTGTGGAAGCCGTCAGTTTCCTGTGGTAACTCATTGGTTAGAGCCCCATGTCAGCATGGCCAGGACAGGAATTGGACCAGCAAGTCGTGTCCCTGATTCATGTTCTGGATTGCACTCAAACCCCACTCATGTCCATAAATTCCTGACCCTCATCACAAGGTGGTCCAGACAAGACTGTGTGAAGGGTCAGCGCACATTCATCCCCATTGCCAGAAAAATGAATCAAGGTTTATGGGCCACAACCGCAATATGAAGGACAGACTATTATTTATGTAATAAGTCCATGATTATCTGTTTTGGCCCTTATTTCAACATAAGATCTTTTAACCTATTTCTTGATGATGCTGGCATTATTAGGAATTCTTTCCCAATCAACTCACTTTTATTTTATCTGGCATGAAACAATAAGGCCTATGAGAGTTTTCACTATATCATGGCTTCATATGCATTTATTTTTTTTCTCATCACTGCAGAAACCGTCAGAGTTGGGCTCTTGTCCAACTTTCAGGAAAATATGTATATCTCTGTGTGTGTATAAAATGGGGATCTTAATATTTTCTCTTAAAGCACTCATGGATGTTTGGATTGTTCAGATTTATTTTTAGGCTTTTCCTTTTCGCTGGAAGAAATTCTCCCTAAAGAAACTTCACTCTATA